>NC_045983.1:35414878-35684433 GCF_010909765.2 Amblyraja radiata | reverse complement strand
CCAAAGACGTGCAGGTTTGTAGGTTAATTGACTTTGGTAAAATTGTAAATTGTCCCAAGTGTGTGTAGGATAGTGTTAGTGTGCGGGGATCGCTGTTGGGCGAGGACTCGGTGGGCCAAAGTGCCTGTTTCCACGCTGTATCTCTAAACAAAATGAAATTAAACTAAACGTGGTTTCCTGCTGCTTCTATTAACTATTTAATCCACTGCGGGTGAAATTGATTTTGTGTAAATATAAGATGCCTGATGGCTGGTGATATAATTCTAACTCCTGACCCCAGTCTAGTCTCCAGAGTGACCTTTACTTGATATTCCAGCACTCTGGTTACTAATCTAATTTCATGCCCAACATAGTGACTGAGACGGGGAGAGAGAGGGCGGGTTTCACTGCATTATTGTGTGGCAATGAAAGCTGAACATAATGTGTTTATGATCCATGAACAGGGTAAGTTTGTAACTGTGGCAGGGAGCGGCTTCTTGTTTCAGGAGCTGTTTTATCTCCGTGGATGAAGGATATCGCTTTGGTCATGGGCATGGAACACAAGTGGTGACTTGGAGCAGTTTAACGGGCGCTCCCCCCCCCCCCCACCCCTCCCCCCCCCTCACTGGCTGGGAGCCAAATGCTTTGATCCCAAGGGAACATTATCAAACAATGAGTATTTCATAGAAGATAGACACAAAAAGCTGGAGTAACTCAGCGGGACAGGCAGCATCTCTGGAGAGCGGGAAGCCCACACTTTAGTCAAACGTCACCCATTCCTTCTCTCCAGAGATGCTGTTTGAGCCGCTGGGTTAACGTTTTTGATTGCTCTGTGGAAACAATAGTTTCGTATAAAAGAACAATCGCACATTCTATTCCATAGCTGTCTTCTTTATGGTATTCTGGCAGAAACTCATAGATTTCTGCTTTCCGCAGAGAACGTTCCCTCCGTAACTCCCTGGTCAACTCGTCCCTTCCCACCCAAACCACCCCCTCCCCGGGTACTTTCCCCTTCAACCGCAGGAGATGCAACACCTGTCCCTTTACCTCCCCCCTCGACTCCATCCAAGGACCCAAACCATCTTTCCAGGTGAAGCAGAGGTTCACTTGCACCTCCTCCAACCACATTTACTGTATCCGCTGCTCCAGGTGTCAACTTCTCTACATCGGCAAGACCAAGTACAGGCTCCATTCAGTCCACCTTAACCAACCTGGTCTCCCGGTGGCTCAGCACTTCAACTTCCCCTCCCATTCCCAATCTGACCTTTCTGTCCTGGGCCTCCTCCATCATTGTCAGAGTGAGGCCCAGCACAAATTGGAGGAACAGCACCTCATATTCTGCTTGGGTAGTTTACACCCCAACGGTATGAACATTGACTTCTCTAACTTCAGATAGCCCTTGCTTTCCCCCTCTCTCCATCCCCCCCCCCCCCCCCCCCCCCCCCCGCCCTAGTCATTGTCGTTTCACTGTCGTTATCACCCAGCGCAAGCCAACAATAGACCATTGTGGGCTCCATCTTTCCTTAGACATCGTTACGTTTTTGCAATCTTTCATTCATTTGTTCTATATCTCTTGTTTCCCTTTCCCCTGACTCTCAGTCTGAAGAAGGGTCTCAACCCGAATCGTCACCTATCCATGTTCTCCAGAGATGCTGCCTGACCCGCTGAGTTACTCCAGCACTCTGTGAAACGTCACCTATCCATATTCTCCACAGATGCTGCCTGACCCGCTGAGTTACTCCAGCACTCTGTGAATCGTCACCTATCCATGTTCTCCACAGATGCTGCCTGACCCACTGAGTTACTCCAGCACTCTGTGAATCGTCACCTATCCATGTTCTCCACAGATGCTGCCTGACCCGCTGAGTTACTCCAGCTTTATGTGTCTCTCTTCGATAGAAATAGTTAACATGTTTGATTGCTCTTGTGAAACAATAGTTTCATATAAAGAACACGGTGGTGCAGCGGGTAGAGCTGCTGCCTCACAGCGCCAGAGACCCGGGCTCCATTCCGACTACGGATGCTGTCTGTACGGAGTTTGCACGTTCTCCCCGTGACCTGCCTGGGTTATCTCTGAGATCTCCGGTTTCCTCCCACACTCCAAAGACGTGCAGGTTTGCAGGTTAATTGGCTTGGAATAAATGTAAAAAAACTGTCCCTAGTGTGTGTGGGATAGTATTAGTGCGAGGGGATTGCTGGTCGGCGCGGACTCGGTGGGCCGAAGGGCCTGTTTAAACTAAACTAAACTAGTCTTCCTTATGGTCGACTGGCAGAAACTCTGCAAAGTGTTCACTCACCTGGTTTCACTGATCTACTGGGTTGATGCATTTTGCAAGATTGACTGTTGTACAAACTCCACACTTTGCTGTGCTTGCTTGCGTGGACTCAGTAAACAAATATTTCAGGGTGGATTGGAGTGGAATCTGCTCAACATGTTGTGGAAGCACAGGTTTAATGAGGCAGGCATTTAAAGTCATCAATGTGAGCTTCGAGTCAATACTGGAGAAACCAATTTGTGCTCAGAGTTGACAAATCCCCTTGATCAGCAGGAAACGGTCCCTGGGGGAGAGGGTGGATCTGTGCGGCTGTTTGATGTTGCCAAGTCTCTGCATTCCACCTTGGTCACCATGGAGGGCAAGGTAGTGATCACACTCATAGTCTGGACAGCAGACAGTGAGGGGCAGGTCAGTGAAGCAAACGTTAGTTGTCGGGAAATATCCAGATCTGTCATTAAACATGTGTCATAGTTCATAAGCTCATGTCAAAGGAGCAGAATTAGTCCATTCGGCCCATCAAGCCAACTCTGCTATTCAATCATGGCTGATCTATGTCTCCCTCTCAACCCCATTCTCCTGCCTTCTCCCCATAACCCCTGACACCCGCACTAATCAAGAATATGTCAATCTCCGCTTGATTGATAGATTGAAATATCCAATAACTTGGCCTCCACAGCCGTCTGTGGCAATGAATTCCACACATTCATCACCCTCTGGCTGAAGAAATTCCTCCTCATCACCTTTCTAAAGGAACGTCCTTCTGTTCAGAGGCTGTGCCCTCTGGTCCTAGACTCTCCCACTAGTGGAAACATCCTCTACACATCCACTCTATCCAGATCTTTCACTATTCCAAGGGACTTTGGGGAATATTGTGACCATGGCTTTATGAAAGTGATCTACAGAATCTCCAGCTTCCCTCTCCCTGACTCTCAGTCTAATGAAGGGTCTTGACCTGAAACCTCACCTACCCCTTTTTTCCAGAGATGCTGCCTGGCTTGCTGAGTTACTCCAGCACTGTGTGTCTTTCTTCGGTGAATGGGTGATCATCATGGACTCAGTGGGCTGAAGGATTTGTTTCCATGCTGAATCTCTAAACTATACGTCCTCTGGCAGCTCGGTCCTTACGCCCACCACCTTTCATGTGAAAATCGTCAGTGATTGGGAATGACCTAAGAATAAAAATGAGATGTGCATGGAATTATTGTAAATGAAAGTTTAATGGGCCGAACAGAATTGGTGGACCGAAGGGCCAGTTTCCATCCACGACTCTACCAAAACCTCTCATGTTGCAGTTGTATAAGATGTTGGGGAGGCCACAAGTAAATTATTGTGCACCATGTTATAGGGAAGATGTCAAGCTGGAAAGGGTCCACAGATTCACGAGGATGTCGCTAGGATTTGTGGGTGTGAGCTATAGGGAGAGGATGAGTCGGCTGGGACTCTATTCCATGGAGCGCAGGAGGATGATCTTATAGAGGTGTATAAAATCATGAGAGGAATAGATCGGGTAGATGCACAGTCTCTTGCCCACAGTAGGGGAATCGAGAACCAGAGGACACAGGTTTAAGGTGAAGGGGAAAAGATTTAATAGGAACCCGAGTGGTAACTTTTTTACACAAAGGGTGGTGGGTGTATGGAACAAGCTGCCGGAGGAGGTAGGTGAGGCTGGGACTATCCCAAAGTTTAAGAAACATTTAGACAGGTACATGGATAGGACAGGTGTGGAGAGATATGGGCCAAACTTGGGCAGGTGGGACTAGTGTAGCTGGGACATGTTGGCCTGTGTGGGCAAGTTGAGCCGAAGGGGCCTGTTTCCACACTGTATCACCCTGTGACTGTAACTTTAAGATACTCACTTTGAATGAATGTGCTTTCGTGCTGAGACTCATGGTTTACGGAGTGCTGTAATCCTTCAGCACACTTTGCCCTCCAGCATTATGCACTCTCTTAAAATACTAGAGCTCTCATAACATCAGCACATTAAAGTCTCTGTCAGAGAGGGGCATTAAAGGTTGTAACCTGGACCAGGCTCAGTGTGGCTTTGTGACACCAAGCTGCCTGGATCGCTACTCGCTGGCTGCGTTACAGTATCTGATTCCACTTTTGTGGACACTTTTACTGCAGAGGTTTGTGGTTGTTAATGGCTTTCATATTAAGTCATAAAGAGATGTTAATATTTTACCAGCTGCAGCTTTCCCCTCTCTTAAACTAAACGAAAGTTATCGTGACCAGGTGCCAATAAAGCCGAGTGTTTTATGTGTGGGCTGTAGTAGCGGCTTGGACAGCCGGGACGGTGGCAGCGACAGCTTCAGTAACAGTGGCCGGTTCACATCCCGACCTCCATGGCCACAACAAGGTAAACACACACGTCTTCTACACTTCCATCACCATCCACTCACCTTCCCTTCCCCTGCTCCATCATCCCAGCTCCACAGAACAAAGTCCACAGTGAAGCCAACCTCTTTAGAATGTTACACACAGAGTACTGGAGTAACTCAGCAGGTCAGGCAGCATCTGTGGAGAACATGGATAGGTGACGTTTCACAGAGTGCTGGAGTAACTCAGTGGGTCAGGCAGCATCTATGGAGCTAAGGAAATAGGCAACGTTTCGGGTCGAAACCCTTCCGGGTTTCGGCCCGAAACGTTGCCTATTTCCAGAAGGGTTTCAGCTCGAAACGTTGCCTATTTCCTTCGCTCCATAGATGCTGCTGCACCATAACTCAGCGGGTCAGGCAGCATCTGTGGAGAACATGGATAGGTGACGTTTCACAGAGTGCTGGAGTAACTCAGCGGGTCAGGCAGCATCTGTGGAGAACATGGATAGGTGACGTTTCACAGAGTGCTGGAGTAACTCAGTGGGTCAGGCAGCATCTGTGGAGAACATGGTTGCTGCCTGTCCCGCTGAGATGCTCCAGAATGTTGTGCTTATCTTTTATGAAATGTAGTCTCCAGAAGCATCAATTCCTCTGCTACATACGATGCAAGAATCATCTGTTGTCCAGTATCATCTGTAAGACACCTTCTTGCAATTAGTTCATCTCTACTAATCAATCCTTTAATTAACTGGTTTTGCATGAGGCTGGACATTTTCTCATCAAGCAGCCTCTCTGTATCAGTCTCTTACATCAAGTTCTCTATTGGGTCCAGCAAGCTTTGAATGCAGGCCTGTGGTGTAAGGGATATTCCTCGTTACCGCACGGCAAGTTAAAAATTCTGGCACATTCGCTCAAACGTGAAGCTTCCTAATTGGTGCCTTGCTCAGATGGAGATGACATAGTGGGGCATGTGTGCGTCGAACTCCAATAGTCAATGGTGTTTTATTTCCCACAAATGCACCTGCACGGTGAAATTATCCTTCCATATATTACACATGCGGGCACCACCATTATTCCAAGTCCACAAAGTCCACTTGGCCCGCACGTTCCATGTACTGGAGCAGTTCCCATGTCTTATGAAGAAAGACTGGATAGACTTGGTTTATACTCTCTAGAATTTAGGAGATTGAGAGGGGATCTTATAGAAACTTATAAAATTCTTAAGGGGTTGGACAGGCTAGATGCAGGAAGATTGCTCCCGATGTTGGGGAAGTCCAGGACAAGGGGTCACAGTTTAAGGATAAGGGGGAAATCCTTTAAAACCGAGATGAGAAGAACTTTTTTCACACAGAGAGTGGTGAATCTCTGGAACTCCCTGCCACAGAGGGTAGTCGAGGCCAGTTCATTGGCTATATTTAAGAGGGAGTTAGATGTGGCCCTTGTGGCTAAAGGGATCAGAGGGTATGGAGAGAAGGCAGGTACGGGATACTGAGTTGGATGATCAGCCATGATCATATTGAATGGCGGTGCAGGCTCGAAAGGGCCGAATGGCCTACTCCTGCACCTAATTTCTATGTTTCTATGTTTCTAACCCACATCCCTGGTCTTTGATTAGGTGGTCCTGCTTTCCCGAGACAACGTGAAATAGTCCTTGTATTTTAAACGTTCTCCCCGTGACCTGCGTGGTTTTCTCCGGGTGCTCTGGTTTCCTTCCACACTCCAAAGATGTGCAGGTTCGTAGGTTAGTTGGGTTCGGTAAAAATTGTAAATTGTCCCTAGTGTGTGTAGGATAGTGTTCGTGTGCGGGGTGATCGCTGGTCGGCACGGACTCAGTGGCTATAACATGGTGGCCAAAATTGATCACAATATTCCAAATGCAGCCTCACCAACATCTTGTACAACTGCAACATGACCTCCCAACTTCTATACTCAATGCTCTGACTGATGAAGGCCAATGTACCGAAAGCCTTCTTCACCACCCTGTTTACCTGTGACGTCACTTTCAAGGAACCATGCACCTGTTCTCCTAGATCCCTCTGAGCCCTGCCATTCAGTGTGTCGGCCTGGCCCTGGTTTGACTTCCCAAAATGAACCACCTTGCACGTATCTGCATTAAACTCCATCAACCGTTCCGCAGCCCACCTGCCCAACTGATCAACATCCTGCTGTGATTCTTTATAACCATCTTCGCTATAGACAATACACTTCTGTAAGTCTGTAAACCCACCAACCAGGCTGTGGAGGTTCTCATCCAAATGGTTGATGTAAACCCCAGGCAGCAATTGTGGATGGTGACGTCTGGATGGGTCCCTGTGCCAAGGTAGGAACAGGATATCTCATCTTTAGAGAGATCTGTTTCTGTGCTATCCATCGCGATGACTATTCAGAGTCAGACAGTGCGACACAACTTGCCCACACATGCCCCATCTTCACTGGTCCCACTTGGCCAAGACCAGGCCAGGGAGAGGGAGAGAGAGAGAGAGAGAGAGAGAGAGAGCAGAGTTGTTCCAGCACTCTGTGTTTGACCGTCTGTACCTTGTACATGTCCAACATCCTGTGACTGCCAGATATCCTATTAAATTCTCACCATAATTTGTCCAATAAAAGTCTGGCCATAAAAGCCGCTCATCACAGCGTCTCCAGGCTGTTAGTCCAACAATGGCCTCTTATTTACCCCCTCTCATGTGATTGGAATCTTCCAAATAATCTGTTAAACTGCTAAAGGATTGTGTGGGGAAGATGGTCTAAACCAGGTTGTAAAAACAGACGCCAGCGGCCTGGGTCAGGGGTCAGGCTCGAGGTCAGGGTCAGGTGTCAGGCTCAGGGGTCAGGCTCGGGGTCAGGGGTCAGGCTCGGGGTCAGGCGTCAGGCTCGGGGTCAGATGTCGGGGTCAGGTGTCAGGCTCGGGGTCAGGTGTGAGGCTCGGGGTCAGGGGGTCAGGCTCGGGGTCAGGGGTCAGGCTCGGGGTCAGGGGTCAGGCTCGGGGTCAGGGGTCAGGCTCGGGGTCAGGTGTGAGGCTCGGGGTCAGGGGTCAGGCTCGGGGTCAGGGGTCAGGCTCGGGGTCAGGTGTGAGGCTCGGGGTCAGGGGTCAGACTCGGGGTCAGGGGTCAGGCTCGGGGTCAGGTGTCGGGGTCATGGGTCAGGCTCGGGGTCAGGTGTGAGGCTCGGGGCCAGGGGTCAGGCTCGGGGTCAGGTGTCAGGCTCGGGGTCAGGGGTCAGGCTCAGCAACAGTTAGAGTGAACGTCGAGCACTGTAATCGGAGCGAATGGCCAGCAGCACTTACTGTGAAGCCCCTTCATGACGTGACTGTACTCCATAGTAACGGCAGGACAAGCCCTCACTAACACACGTCACTTGGACAACATCGACACAAAATGCTGGAGTAACTCAGCGGGTCAGGCAGCATCTGTGGAGAGAGAGAAGGAATGGGTGACGTTTCAGGTCGAGACCCTTGCTCGGGGGGGGGGGTGGGGGGGCAGATGTTGTGAGACCAGCCAGGGTTTGGCATTGACCTTCAAGAATGGGCAATTTGTGTTTTCTTTCAATTAAAAAATAATGCAGCTGGAGTATACGGTGGTGCAGCAGTAGAGTTGCTGCCTCACAGCGCCAGAGACACGGGTTCAATCCTGACTACGGGTGCTGTCTGTACGGAGTTTGCATGTTCTCCCCGTGACCTGCGTGGGTTTTCTCTGAGATCTTCCGTTTCCTCCCACACTCCAAAGACGTGCAGGTTTGTTGGTTAATTGGTTGTGTATAAATGTGAAAATGATCGCCAGTGTAGGATAATGTTGGCGTGCGGGGATCGCTGGTTGGTGTGGACTCGATGGGCCGAAGGGCCAGTTTTCCCACTGTATCTCTAATCTAAACTAATGTAAGCTAAATAAGTTTGCCCACAGTTGGTCTTGAGGATGATTGAAGGCCACTGCTGCCAATCGCCGGTGAAGTTGAAGCTTCTGGTAACTGGAGGCCACGAGCTGTTTGTGCAGAAACACAGTCACCTGCCACTACATCACATTCTGCAGTGTGGCCATCCACACAACCTCTGTCACACCACTAACCAAGGTCAAACATACCTCATTACCATGGTAGTGACACCACTAGAGTCACAGTCACACAGTATGGAAACAGGCCAACAGGCCCATCAGCCCAACTTGCCCACACCATGTTCCATCTGCACGAGACCCACCTGCCTGTGTTTGGCCCATATCCCTCCAAACCTGTCCTATCCATGTACCTGTCCAAGTGTTTCTTAAACATTGTAATCGTCCCAGCGTCAACTACCTCTGGCAGCTCGTTCCATACACCCACCACTAGTGTTACTCCTTATTAAATCTTTCCCCTTCACCTTAAACCCATGTCCTCTGGTGCTCAGTTTCCCCACTCTGGGCAAGAGTTAGACCAGGGTAAAACACTGAGTCTGGCAGAGTTATAAAACTTGGTCCGTTTTGTAACTCTGCTGGCACAGGAAGTTGTTTTGTTTAATTAGTGTGGAGAAGAATAGTTGCTACCATGGTACATAATCCTCCACAGAGTCTGTATGTATTGCCGTAGCCACTCAGCTCCTGAGTACCAATATTGCCAAGGCAGTTGTTGTAAAGCAAAAGAAACACGAACTACTGGAGCGGCACGGCAGCGTGCAGAGTCCACACCGACCAGCGATCCCTGCACACTCGCTCTATCACCTTGCACACTCGCACTATCACCCCGCACACTAGCACTATACTACACACACTAGCTATCACCCCGCACACTAGCTCTATCACCCCGCACACTAGCTCTATCACCCCGCACACTAGCACTATACTACACACACTCGCACTATCACCTCGCACACTAGCACTATACTACACACACTCGCACTATCACCTCGCACACTAGCACTATACTACACACACTAGCTCTATCACCCCGCACACTAGCTCTATCCTACACACACTGGCTCTATCACCCCACACACTAGCTCTATCACCCCGCACACTAGCTCTATCGCCCCACACACTAGCTCTATCCTACACACACTAGGGACTACTTACACTTTACAAAGCCAATTAACCTACAAATCTGTACGTCTTTGGAGTGTGGGAGGAAACCGTAGATCTTGGAGAAACCCATGCAGGTCACAGGGAGAACGTACAAACTCCACACAGACAGCACCCGTAGTCAGGATGGAACCCGGGTCTCTGGCGCTGTGAGGCAGCAGCTATACCCGCTGCGCCACCGTGCTGGCCCTGCTGTAGTTTATGGAGATGAAGGTTGTGGTTCTAAGTGTTGATTCAGTTGCCAGAGCAATTATCAGGCAACTGAACCATCCTACCACAACCAGAGAGCGGTCCTGAACTACTATCTACCTCATTGGTGACCCTCGGACTATATTTGATCGGGCTTTACTGGCTTTACCTTGCACTAAATGTTATTCCCTTATCATGTATCTGTACACTGTGAACGGCTCGATTGTAATCATGTATTGTCTTTTCGCTGACTGGATAGCACCCAACAAAATTTTTTCGCTGTACCTCGGTACACGTGACAATAAACTAAACTAAGCTGGGTTCAGAGGTCACCGTGGCTTGTCAGGGTCACTGTGCAGGGGTCACAGGTCATAGTTCTGGACCGTTGATGTAGAGGCACCAGATCAGATCTCACAACGGTGGCCAGTGAAGTAAAATGAATCAAATAAAAGGCTGGGATTTAGTTATTGGATACACAGCTGGTAACGTTAACTAACTGTGAGACTAGTGGCTTGTTGCAGAACCTGGTGTGGGTCACTAAATCTATCGTCCTGCCTTCTGGTGACGTGACACCAAACACCTCCACACCAGTGACTCCTGATGAGCTCCCCAGTGTGAGAGTGGAGAGAGTTTAATGGTCACATATACTGGCAACAGAACAAAGATATTGTTACTTGCTGCTGCTGCTGCTTTACAAGCCCGTAAACACGCAGCGGGTAGTGCTGCTGCCTCACAGCGCCAGAGACCAGGGTTCAATCCTGACTACGGGTGCTGTCTGTACTAGACTGAAGAAGGGTCTCAATCCGAAAACGTCACCCATTCCTTCACTCCAGAGATACTGCCCATCCCGCAGAGTTACTCCAGCTTTTTGTATCTATCTTCGGAGTTTGTACGTTCTCCCCGTGACCTGCGTGGGTTTTCTCCGGGTGCTCCGGTTTCCACCCGCACTCCAAAGACGTGCAGGTTTGTAGGTTAGTTGGCTTGGTGTAAATGTAAATTGTCCCTCGTGTGTGTGGGATAGTGTTAGTGTGCGGGGATCGCTGGTCAGCGTGGACAAGGTGGGTCAAAGGGCCAGTTTCTGCACTGTATCTCTAAACTAAACTGATTTAAAGTAAGAGAATGAGCTGGTAATGTAGTTATAAACATAGACAGTGTTTGCCAGTGAAGTGAGAGGTTGTGATGTTATTGAGGAAAGTGACGCTTCCTTTCTCATGCCCTGGTGACGGGACGGTCGGGTGATGAGGGTTTTGTGTTTCCGTGTTGCGTCTACAAGGCTGAGCTTGCTTGCAGGGCTACGGGGAGTGTTAGGGCAGTCGGGTGTGAGAGGGAGACCTGCCTACACTGGTAGAGACGGCCACAGCTTCTGCAGGCCACGCTGCACACAGACTCACACACACCCGGTATCACTGCCTGGTCGGTGTCACGGGCTCAGGAAGCCAGGGACAAGATAAACAGACTGTCCCCTGTGATAAACAGGGAGAGGGCAGACAGCCCCGAGTGTCAGATGGTATCAGAGTCCCACTGCTTCCTCTGGGATTACTGTACAAGCAGCAACTTCCTTCTGCACCGAGTAAACCAAACACACGGCATCTCGCTGGTGATCAGGAGGAAGCTGACGGATGTGGGAAGTGTCGTGGTCATCAAACGTCCAGGAATAAATACAGCACGTCCACATTCTTTACTTTATTGTAGTTTAGAGATACAGAGCGGAAACAGACTCTTCGGCCCACCGAGACCGTGCTGACCAGCGATCCCCGCACACAAACACTATCCTACACACACCAGGGACAATTCACATTTACACCGAAGCCAATTAACCTACAAACCTGCACATCTTTGGAGTGTGGGAGGAAACCAAAGATCACGGAGAAAACCCACGCAGGTCACGGGGAGAAAGTACAAACTCTGTATAGACAGCACCCGTAGTCAGGATCGAACCCGGGTCTCTGGCGCTGTGAGGCAGCAACTCTACCGCTGCGCCACCGTGCTGACCCGGGTTTGAGTTGAGTTAATTGTCACGTGTACCGAGGTACAGTGAAAAGATTTTGTTGTGTGCTAACCAGTCAGCGGAAAGACAATACATGATTACAATCGAGCCGTCCACAGTGTACAGATACAGGATAAAGGGAATAACTTGATTAATGTTTACTGCAAGGAAAAGCCAGTAAAGTCCAATCAAAGATAGTCCAAGGTAGACACAAAAAGCTGGAGTAACTCAGCGGGTCAGGCAGCATCTGTGGAGAACATGGATAGGTGGCGTTTCGGGACGAGACCCTTCTTCAGACCTAAAGATAGTCCAAGGGTCTCCAATGGAGTAGATAGTGGTTCAGGTCCGATCTCTAGTTGGTGAGAGGATGGTTCCGTTGCCTGATAACAGCTGAAATCTTTTAAACCGGATGCATAATTTCAAGAAAAGAAAAGACCAATTTAAACAAAGATTCAAGTCAATTTATCAAAGGAATATAACTGTTTGACCACCCAGTGAATGGAAGGTTTACAAGGTCCAGAAGCAGAATTTGGCCATTCGGCCCATCAAGTCTACTCCGCCATTCTATCATGGCTGATCTAACTCTCCTTCCTAACCCCATTCTCCTGCCTTTTCCCCATAACTCCTGGCACCCGTTCTAATCAAGTATCTATCTATCTCTGCCTTAAAAATATCCACTGACTTGGCCTCCACAGCCGTCTGTGGCAAAGAATTCACCAACAGATTCACCACTCTCTGAAGATCGTCAGAAAATGTTAGTGAAGATCTTCACCCCTTGGGTGGACAATCAGAAGCTTTTCCCCAGGGTAGAGATGTCCAGGCGGTGGAGGCCAAATCAGTGGATATTTTTAAGGCATAGATAGATAGATGGATTCTTGATTAATATGGGTGTCAGGGGTTATGGGGAGAAGGCAGGAGAATGGGGTTAGGATGGAGAGGTAGATCAGCCATGATTGAATGGTGGAGTAGGCTTGATGGGCCAAATGGCCTAACTGTGCTCCTATCACTCATGAAGCAGAAATGGTTTTATTTCAGTTTGTGCCAGCACCGTTGTAATTTAGCTTTTATCATTTGCCATCTGCTACTGTCATTTGTGGTTTAATGGAAGTGAGAGGAGTTGAGTTGTTGCAGCGTTTATTGACAGAGTTGCTCATTACTCCATACACATTGATCTTAATTAGAGGCACTCTGGGCCGGCGGGCGGACAAGGAGAGCTGTGGAACTCTGCACCTCCTGCCATCTGGCACCCAGTATTTGACAGCTTCTCCTCGCGAGCGAGTCGCAAAGTCATTGCGGCTTGGAGCGCTGAGTCTCTGTTACGCTGGTACATTCTCCATGACAATAAACTAAACGCAACTATCCTGACAAGGCTCTACCTACCTGTAAAGCTTCAAATTGTGTAGCCAGGTAAAGCCAGCAAAGTCCGATCAAAGATAGTCCACGGGTCACCAATGAGGAAGATAGTAGTTCAGCACTGCTCTCTGGTTGTGGTAGGATGCTTCAGTTCCTTGTGGGGTCAAGGAAAGAGCGTTGACGTCACGGCCCTGTCTCCACCAATCTCTCCACCGCTGCACAAGAAGCATAAGAAGCGCAAGACACCATTGTAGGCAGATGCCCAGAAGTGTGTTCAGCTCTGCCTGAATAATCTTGTGTGTGGACTCGATGAGAAGAGCTGGGAAGAAACTGTCCCATTTATACTGCCCACAGGTATGGTTCTCTTTGCTCGACCTGGTCTATGCGTGTGTGGTGAGAGTGTACTCGTGTGTACAATGAGTTGATTGATTCGCACGTGTACAGAGGATTTTATCACACGTGCCATTCATAAACCAATACGAATACATGGGACAATAAATGACCTTCAATGTGATCTGTTCCTCTGGGCCAACACTCCAACAATGACATCACCTTGCTCAAAGTGAAGAAATACTGAGTTGCTCTCTTTTCAATTGCCATGACGATTCTATTTGGGGATTCCTATCCCCAACTGGAATCATAATTTGGGATCTTGAGTTAGGATGGAGCTCAGCGTGGGAGGTCAGGGTTAATTTAGTGAGAGGCAGAGATGTGTGATCAGAGGGTTCTGCCAGTCTCGGCCCCGTTTCATCGCACCAGCGTTCACACGTCAACAGACCCTTCGTCCCACCGAGTCCGCGTCGACCAGCGATCCCCGCACACTAACACTATCCTACACACATTAGAGACAATTTTACATTTACACCAAGCCAGTTAACCTACAAACCTGTACGTCTTTGGAGTGTGGGAGGAAACCGAAGATCCCGGAGAAAACCTACGCAGGTAACGGGGAAAACGTGCAAACTCCATACAGACAGCACCTGGAGTCAGGATGGAACCCGGGTCTCTGGCGCTGTGAGGCAGCAGCTCTACCCGCTGCGCCACCGTGCAGCCCCATTCAAGAGGAATACCGCAGTGATCTGACTGCAAAATGCTGCGTTTGCCTTCAGAAGGAGCCCACGGACTCGTATCATGGCCTTTATTACAGTAATGTCCTTCAGAAACACTGCCGACGTCTCATATAAAATGAATCACTCTGGAGTGGAGCGGAGATTGTAATATGAATTATTAATGTGCTTGGGGAAATACCTTAGTTCAGCCTCTCCTGTGCAGGTTGCTTGTTTTACATCCATATGTAACGATCCTGAGGTGCTCTTGTGTTTTATTCCCCGTTGCTGTGTTGGTCACGGTCTCTGGGTCAATCACCATTGGTCCAGACGTCTGTAATTCACGGCAGGATTGGTCTCTCTTCACTCTGACTGGGCCCCTGCCTGGATAGAGTGGATGTGGAGAGGTTGTTTCCACTAGCAGGAGAGTCTAGGACCAGAGGTCACAGCCGAAGAATTAAAGGACGTACCTTTAGGAAGGAGATGAGGAGGAATTAATTTTGTCAGAGGATGGTGAATCTGTGGAATCCATTGCCACGACGGCCACATTGTTACATTGTGGAGGCCAAGTCAGTGGATGTTTTTAAGGCAGAGATAGATAGATTCTTGATTAATATGGGTGTCAGGGGTTATGTGGAGAAGGCAGGAGAATGGGGTTAGGAGGAAGAGATAGATCAGCCATGATTGAATGGCGGAGTAGACTTGATGGGCCGAATGGCCTAATTCTGCTCCTATCACTTAAAATGTTATGGTAAATGATTGGTAATAGTTGTATTCATTTCCAGCACATCGTTAATCTCATGGTGGGGGGGTCAGTACTGTGATGGACCTTCGATGGTGGGGAGGTCAGTATTGTGATGGACCTTCGATGGTGGGGGTGTCAGTATTGTGATGGACCTTCGATGGTGGGGGGGTCAGTACTGTGATGGACCTTCGATGGTGGGGGGAGGTCAGTACTGTGATGGACCGGGCAGTGTCCACCACTCTCTGTAATCTCCTACATTCCTGGACATTGGAGTTACTGAAGCAGGCGGTGATGCAACCAGCCAATGTGCTCTCTGCAGTACACTGTAAACGTTAGACTGAGGTTCAGGACCCTCAGCTGTCAGGGTTACTGTGGTCGAATCATCTCTCTGTTTCTGTCTCTAACTATCCTTGTCACTCTCTATTTCTGGCCGATTTTCTCTCTGCAATTGTGTGTATCTCTCTATCTGTTTCCCTGTCTCCCCTTTTCTGACTCTCTCTATCCCCCCCCCCCTCCCTCTCTCTCTGTCTATTCATCCATTCTCATCTGATAAATGTGTCCAAGAGTTTAAGGGGAACGGGTTGGGGTTTAAAGGGGACGGCAGTGGAGGCCGATTCACTGGATGTTTCCAAGAGATAATTTCACCCAATCCTTCTCCCCAGAGATGCTGCCTGTCCTGGTGCGTTACTCCAGCTTTTTGTCATCTTCACCTTAAACCAGCATCTGCAGTTCCATCCTACACATATCCTTCTCTCTCTCTCTCCCCCCCCTCCATCTCACACCCCTCTCTGTATGTATGTATCTCTCTCCCCCTCTCTCATGGCGATGTGACCTGCCCCCTCCCCTGTGTTGTATGGGGTACAGAGACCCCCTGACCCCCCGGCCCAAGTAATAATAATGGCAATGTTGCCCTGGATGGCCACCCTGTGTGTGGGAGTGCCGGTTGTGACAGAAACATCTCTATTCTGTCTGGAAGGAGAGCTGTTGTTACACACAGCCTGTTCTACAATCCCACAATATCAGTCAGAGGCTGGGCCAGTGCCAAGGGTGGTCGACTGGGAGATATTAGAAAGCAGCTGTGGTGGTGGATGAGAAATGGCCCGTGTGGCTGACAACTCAATTACACACTGAGACGGGGGCGTGAGAGGGGGGGGGGGGGGGGGTAGGGGAAAGGCATCTGCTGAGGATTGGGGGAGTCCAGAACCAGGGGGTCACAGTTTAAGAATAAGGGGTCGGCCATTTAGTACTGAGATGCGGAAAAACCTCTTCACCCAGAGAGTTGTGAATCTGTGGAATTCTCTGCCACTGAAGGCAGTGGAGGCCAATTCTCTAGATGTTTTCAAGAGAGAGTTAGATTTAGCTCTTGGGGTTAACGGAATCAAGGGATATGGGGAGAGAGCAGGAACGGGGTACCGATTCTGGATGATCAGTCAGGACTTTGTCTCTGGAACTAGACATGTTACAATGCTGAGAACTATATTCTGCACTCTGTACTTCCCCTTCACTCTACTCTACTTGAGTTAGACTTGATTGCATTTGCTGCGAAGTATTATCTGAATATGTTTATTAAACATGCAAGACCAAGCTTTTCACTGTAACTCGACACACATGACAATAGTAAACCTAAACCTCAGATAGACCCTCGAGTCCTGACACCATCCTCGTAAATCTTCTCTGTACCCTTTCCCGCTTGACAACATCTTTTCTATAACATGGTGTCCAGAACTGAACACAATCCTCTAAATGTGCCTAAGTGAGACCAGGGTGGAAACTAAACACTGCTAGAGATTGAGGAATCGATGAACACGAAGGAGAACTAGGCTCAGGGGATCAATGAAGATGGGGACCACAATCTGAAAGATAGGCAGACCAGAAAACATTTCAAGGAGAGTTGGAGATGGGATCATGCAGGCTAGGGAAGAGGTTAATGTAATTTTACCCACGCTGACCAGTGATCCCCGTACACTAACGCCATCCTACACACACTGGGGATAATTTACAAATTTACCCAGGCAATTGGCCTACAAACCTGTACTTCTTTGGAGTGCGGGAGCAAACTGGAGCACCCGGGAAAAACTCACACGGTCACTGACTATACGGAGTTTGCACGTTCTCACCGTGACCTGTGTGACTTTTCTCTGGAAGCTCCGGTTTCCTCCCACACTTCAAAGACATAGAAGTTTTGTAGGCCGATTGGCTTGGTAAAATTGTAAATTGTCCCTCATGTGTGTTGGATAGTGCTGGTGTACAGGAATTGCTGATCGTCATGGATTGGATGGGCAGAAGGACCTTTTTCCGTGCTGTATCTCTCAACTAAACTAAACTTCAGACTGATTACAGGGGTGCCAAGCTTTGTCCTGCCCCTCCAGTTTCCTAGCTTTCTTTCCCCCACCCCTGCAATCCATTTGAAGAAGGGTCCCAACCCAAAAGTTTTTCAAGAGAGTTAGATTTAGCTCTTAGGGCTAAAGGAATCAAGGGGGAAAATGCAGGAACGGGATACTGATTGGGGATGATCAGCCATGATCATATTGAATGGTGGTGCTGGCACGAAGGGCCGAACGGCCTACTCCTGCACCTATTTTGTATGTTTCTATGCTTCTATGATCATATTGAATGGCAGTGCTAGCGCAAAGGGCCGAATGGCCTACTCCTTCACATGTTTTCTATATTTCTAGATCAGCTGTGATTCAATGGTGGTGTAGACTTGATGGGCCGAATGGCCTAATTCTGCTCCTATCACTTATGAACCAGAGGACATCGGTTTATGGTGAGGGGGGGTTGGGGGGGGGGGAGATGTAGATAGGCACCTGCAACTTCTACACACACTGCACTAACATCAACTGTAAACTCTGTGGACTTTGGAGTATTTTGTACTCGAGTGTGGCTATTATTGATTTTTTAATAATAATAATAATAACTTTATTTATAGAGCACTTTAAAAACAACCACAGTTGCAACAAAGTGCTGTACATGACTAATCATGGACAAAAAATTATTACACGACAATAAAAACATTAAAAGAGAGAGTAAAAACAATAAAATTAAAAACATTAAAAGCACTAAAACAGGAGCAAAATCTCAAGCAGTGTCAAAAGCCAAGGGATATAAATGTGTTTTAATACTGGTTTTGAAGATGGACAGTGAGGGGGCCTGTCTGATGTGCAACGGCAGAGTGTTCCAGAGTGCCGGAGCAGCAACAGAGAAGGCTCTATCCCCTCTGAGCTTCCGCTTAGACCTCGGTGTTTATTATATATTATCTATGAGCAGGCCTGTTAAGCTGCTGCAAGTAAGAGTTGTGTAAGAAGCAACTGCAGATGCTGGTTTAAACTGACGATACACACAAAAAGCTGGAGTAACTCTGGGTCCAGGAACAATCTCTGGAGAGAAGGAATGGGTGATGTAAGAGTGTCATTGTTCTGTTTAAACACTCAACATGAATGAGTACAATGAAGTCACACGCAGACACAGGTAGTGCAAAGAGAACATACACCAGTGCAGAATAGTGTTACAGTGTTATAGCATTAGAGTTGCAGATAAAAAGTGCAAGGTCTGCAATGAGGTAGGTTGGAAGATCAAGACTACACCCTAGCTTATGGAAGGACCGTTCTGTCATCTGATAACAGAGGGGAAGAAGTTGTTCCTGAGTCTGGTGCTGCGCGCGTTCAAGACTTTGTATCTTCTGCATGAGGGGAGCGGGGAGAAGAAGGAATGACGGGGTGCAAGTGGACCTTGATTACATCGGCTGCTTTCCCGAGGCAGCGTGACATGTAGATGGAGTCAGTGGTGGGGAGTGTGGTCTGTGTGTTGGACTGGGCTACATCTACAATGGTGGACTGGGCTACATCTACAATGGTGGGGAGTGTGGTGTGTGTGATGGACTGGGCTACATCTACAATGGTGGGGAGTGTGGTCTGTGTAATGGACTGGGTCAAAGATCCTATAGCGAGCAAGATGAAATCATTCGACGAAAAAGCTTAGACGTAGTACGGTCATGGGCAGATTCATGTGTAATTTTCGGCCCCATTTCCGTAACCGGCTTCCGTCTCCGCACCAAAGATCCCGTAGCGGAGCAAAGATACTAGTGCGGAGACGGAAGCCGGTTACGGAAACATCCTCGTAAAAATCAAAGTTCTTTGGTAAAAATCTTCTCCTCATTTTCAGAATTATAATTTATTAACACAAACTGTTCCCCCGCAACGTTGATTACACTGCGGGTCGGGTTGGGTTACTGAAATGGATGAATAAAAGGCCCACGTTCCGTTCCATTGCGTACTACATGTCAGCCCATTGCATTTAGAAGGAGTGGTCTATCTTGCTCCGCTATAGAATCTTTGGACTGGGCTACATCGACAACTCTCTGATTACTCGTGACCTTGGGCAGTTATGCTTCACTCATGGGGGATGTGCAGAGGATTTACGTTAGTCCAATGAAAATATGCAGAGCCAAAGATGCCTTAAATACGGCAGGTGCTGTGTAGAAGAGCAGGCAGAGAGCAGCCCCGATCAGTACATTGAATTGTGAGATTCTAATCTGATTTGGAGCCTTTACTAATCTGTGTTTGAATGATGTGAAGCTGTGAGCCCTGGGGCATCGGCAAGGACACACACTGAACCCACACAACAGCTTCCTTCTTGTGGCAGAGTTTATTGTGATGTATAACAGGCCATGGAACTGAGTGACTGACATAAAATGAGCCGCTGTAGTTTGCACCGACCCATTTAACCAGGGCAATTTGGCATTGACTGCCTGTATTAGGGGTCTGGCTCAGCAGAGACTGGCAGTGATCGCAGCAAGATTGAGACGATGTGTGCCTCATGTCCTCCATGTGTGCCTCATGTCCTCCAGTATAAATCAGCCGCAGTGTCCAACTGCAGCTCGTGTTATTGTATTGGCATTGGTCCCACCCGACAGTGGCTCAGTCGCTTGTCCCTGTTTGGAGACGTGATCCTACATCCTTCAGCAGGTTGGGGCGGCACGGTGGTGCAGCGGTAGAGTTGCTGCCTCACAGCGCCAGAGACCCAGGCTCCACCCTGACTACAGCTGCTGTCTGTAAGGAGTTTGCACGTTCTCCCCGCGACCTGCGTGGGTTTTCTCCAGAGGCATGTGGGTTTGTAGGTGAATTGGCTTCTGTAGATTGTCCCTAGTGTTAGCAGAATAGAACTAGTGTCGGCGGTGATCGCTGGTCGGCACGGAGTCGATGTTTCCATGCTATCTCTAAACTGAAAACTAAAGTTAGGCCTACACTCACCAGTGTAGATTGCCCTGCCAGCAGTGGTGGTGTACATGGACGTAGATAGAATGGAGGGATGTGGACCACGTGAGGCAGAGATGAGTATATCTTGCACACTCGGGCCATTGGTCGGCGTGGACTTGCTGGGCAAAAGGGCTTGTTTAGAAGGGGGAGATATACAGCCATGATTGAATGGTGGAATAGACTTGATGGGCCGAATGGCCTAATTCTGCTCCTATTCCTTATGACCTTTCCACAGGGTATCTCTAAAGTCTAGTCTACAAGGTCCCAGTGGTGGGAGTCGGGGATGTAGCAGTTACTGACACAGCCCCAGTCATCATTCTCTAGCGCTGTTCAGACTAGCGAGGTACAGTGAAAAGCTTTCATTGTGTGTTAACCAGTCAAGCCGCGAGCATTGCCACTTTTCATTTCACTGCACATCTCGTACGTGTATGTGACGAATAAACTAAACTTGAACATGACAAATGGTTCTAACGTCACAACCGCTCTGCACCTCATTTATCAGTGACGGGGCTAACATAGTTCATGTGGCAAAAGGTTCATCACAGGAAACATCGAATGTCTTGACTATAAATGGATGCTGAGGGCGGCAGTGAGATTCATCATGGATTATGTGCCATGGCTGAGGCGGCGTTATGGCGGCGACCTGAATCCGGGGCTCGGCCGCGGGCCAGTGGACGACATTGTCGGGAGCTCGCAGGTCACAGGCTGGTGCCTGTTTTCCGGAGCTCTCGTGGCAACAGCTGCGTCTGCTGGACTGGAGGGCGGCAGCTTCGACCACCCCGGGCCGCGGAGCTTGAACCGCGGGACTGATACCATCGCCCGGTGGGGAATCGCCTCAGCGCAGAGGGAGAAGAGGAGGGAAGAGACAGTAACTCTAAGACTTTTGCCTCCATCACAGTGAGGAGGTGTTTGGTGAACTCACTGTGGTGGATGTTAATTTGTGTTTATTGTGTGTTGTTATTATTACATGTATGGCTGCAGGCAACAGCATTTCGTTCAGACCGAAAGGTCTGAATGACAAATAAAGGATTCAATTCAATTCAATTCAATTCAATACAATTCAATGCTGCCTGCACAACACACATCAGTCTGAAGAAGGGTCTCGACCCGAAACGTCACCCATTCCTTCTCTCCAGAGATGCTGCCTGACCCGCTGAGTTACTCCAGCATTTTGTGTCTACATTTGGTTTAAACCAGCATCTGCAGTTCATTCCTACACACACATTTAGTTTAGAGGTACAGTGCGGAAACAGACCCTTCTGACCACCAGGTCTGCACCGACCAGCGATCCCCGCACACTAGCACTATCCTACACACACTAGGGACAATTTACAATTATACCAAGCTAATTAACCTACGAACCTGCACGTATTTGGAGTGTGGGAGGAAACCAAAGATCTCGGAAAAAACCCACGCAGGTCACGAGGAGAACGTACAAACTCTGCACAGACAGCACCCGTAGTCGGGATCGAACCCGGGTCTCTGGCGCTGTGAGGCAGCAGCTCTACAGCTGCACCATTGACTCATTATTGAATAGAAATGAATATCGGACAATCTGAGGAAGAATGTGCTGGCTCTGGAGAGGGTCCAGAGGAGATTTACAAGAATGATCCCAGGAATGAGTGGGGTAACATATGTTGAGCGTTTGACAGCACTGGGCCTGTACTCGCTGGAGTTTAGAAGAATGAGGGACCTCATTGAAAGTTTCCGAATAGTGAAAGGCCTGGATAGAGTGGATGTGGAGAGGATGTTTCCACTAGTGGGAGAGTCTAGGACCAGAGGTCACAGCCTCAGAATTAAAAAACGTTCCATTAGGAAGGAGTTGAGGAGGAATTTCTTCAGTCAGAGTGTGATGAATCTGTGGAATTCTTTGCCACAGACAGCTGTGGAGGCCAAGTCAGTGGATATTTTTAAGGCAGAGATAGACAGATTCTTGATTAGTAAGGGTGTCAGGGGTTATGGGGAAAAGGCAGGAGAATGGGGTTAGGAGGGAAAGATAGATCAGCCATGATTGAATGACGGAGTAGACTTGACGGGCCGAATGGCCTAATTCAGCTCTGAGAACTTATGAACTGATGAAGCAACAAAAGTGTTTTCGGCTTCATTCCTACCCACTCACCTATGATCCTATGACAACATCACCTATCCATGTTCTCCACAGATGCTGCCTGACCCGCTGAGTTACTCCAGCACTCTGTGAAACGTCACCTATCCATGTTCCCCACAGATGCTGCCTGACCCGCTGAGTTACTCCAGCACTCTGTGAAACGTCACCTATCCATGTTCCCCACAGATGCTGCCTCACCCGCTGAGTTACTCCAGCACTCTGTGTCAATCTCTGGAGAACATGGGCAGGTGATGTTTCATGTTGGGACACTTCTTCAGACTGACCAAAAAGGCTGATGAGGGCAGAGCAAGCTTTTGGCACATTGAATATAGAAGAAGTCTGAAGAAGGGTCTCGACCTGAAATACCACCCATTCCTTCTCTCCAGAGATGCTGCCTGTCCCGCTGAGCAACTTCAGCATTTTGTGTCTACATTGAGTATAGAAGTTGTGAGGTCATGTTGTAGTTGTACAAGATGCCACATTTAGAGTGCTCAGTTCTGGGCACTATGTTATAGGAACCATGTGGTCAAGCTGGAGAGCCCACAGAGACAGTTGACCAGGATATTACCAGGACTAAAGTGTCTGAGCTTTAGGGAAATATTGAGTAGGCTGGGACTCTATTTCTTGGAGCGCAGGAGGATGAGGGGTGATCTTATAGAGGTGTAGAAAATCATGAGAGGAATAGATCAGAGGTCTGAAGGGTAACTTTTTCACACAGAGGTTGGTGGGTGTATGGAACAAGCTGCCAGAGGAGGTAGTTGAGGCAACGATCAAGAAACAGTTAAACAGGTACATGGATGGGCAGGTTTAGAGGGATATGGGCCAAACACTGGCAGGTGAGATTAGTGTAGATGGGACGTTGATCGGCATGGACAAGGGGGGATGTGTGGGGGGATGTGTGGGTGGATGTGTGGGGGGGATGTGTGGGGGGGATGTGTGGGTCAACGGGGGATGTGTGGATCAACGGGGGATGCGTGGGTCAACGGGGGATGCGTGGGTCAACGGGGGATGCGTGGGTCAACGGGGGATGCGTGGGTCAACGGGGGATGCGTGGGTCAGTGGGGGATGTGTGGGTCAACGGGGGATGGGGGGGTCAGCAGGAGGTCAGGAGAAAAGTGAAATGAATTAAAATGGGAAGGAAAATGAAAGAAAATTGGCGGCAGTTAATGGGGGAAGAGCGAAGCCCAGAGAATGGAGAAGACATGAGGTCTCAGAGTCAGGAGCACTCCTTCACCACAAGCTCATATACGTTTATTAGGTACCGTTCATTTTAATTTCAAGACTCGTATTACTCAGAGAAGAGAATTACCATGAAAACAAAGTACTTGTGCTATAAGAGCAGGATAGACACTCAACCAAGAACAGCAATCCATAGGACAAATTAGAAGGCACACTGCTTGTATAGGGGAGGAAGGAACTGCAGATGCTGGTTTACACCAAAGATAGACACATAACGCTGGAGTAACTTGCGTGGAGCTCGGAGAAGCAGCAAACAGAAGTGGAGAGAAGAGACTATTGGTTTGAAAGTCCGCGAGGGGGGAAAAAAAGATGAATCACAGGAAAAAGCCAGTTTAAAAAAGAGCTGCAAGACCCAGGTTCAGGTAGTTTACTAATTAGCCCTAAAGTAGTTAATTAGGTAAGAGATTAAAAACAAGTGCAGTTGTAGTGGAACAGCTTTGTTGAGAGTGGCCTTGTATGGGTGAAGTGCGGTGGTGAGTAAAGTGTGAGTCTTTGGCTCCAGAGTCTTCAGCGAGGAGACTAAGGCAAGGAGTGGTGCAGGAGAGACAGGGGTGAGGGGGAGAGAAAGGGGGTTGCAATGTTAGTTTAGATGTAATAGGAATCTGAGGGGTAACCTTTTCACACAGAGGGTGGTGGGTGTATGGAACAAGCTGCCAGAGGAGATAGTTGAGGCTGGGACTAACCCAATGTTTAAGTAACAGTTGGACAGGTACATGGATAGGACAGGTTTGGAGGGTTATGGACCAAGCGCAGGCAAGTGGGACATGTTGGCCGGTGTGGGTGAGTTGGGCTGAAGGGCCTGTTTCCACACTGTATCACTTGATGATAGAGTCTCAGCAGGACAGGCAGCATCTCTGGAGAGAAGGAATGGGTGATGTTTCTTCAGTCTGAAGAAGGGTCTTGACCCAAAATGTTAACCATTCCGTCTCTCCAGAGATGCTGCCTGTCTCGCTGAGTTACTCCAGCATTTTGTGTCTATCGTCAGAGTTATTATGAAGCCGGTTCACTGTTCCACCTTCTTTCCACCCCCTCAAATATCTGTCCATTTACACATGGTCCCATCACAGTGACAAACTGTAGATATATGCTGCTTACTTGACTTGACAAGTTGCTAATGGTTCATGTTGTGGATGATTGAGGTTGTTGTGTTCTAACAGCAGTGATATCTCATCCTGGTTAATGCACCGTGCAGAGTCTGGATGTAAGTGAATACAATGAAAGCATAGTCCAACTTGCGTGTGAGACGCATGACCATGCCTAATGACAGTCATGCCTGGTACGTCTGATCTAGCATAATGTACCATTAAGCAGGCACTGTGTAAGGGAGTAAAGAACATATTTGCGATTTGTGATGTTGGTTCACTAATAAAGCTCCTTAATGGGACCAAGCTCTCAAACAGCTGCAGGAAGGAGGTCGATAAATTGGAGAGACTGCAGAAAACATACGTCAAGTCAAGTTTATTCGTCACATACACATACGAGATGTGCAGTGAAATGAAAGTGGCAATGCTCGCGGACTTTGTGCAAAAAGACAAACAGACAAACAACCAAACAAACTACAAACACAATGGAACAGAATCACATTTTCTTTTCCATATTAAATATTGTGGGCGGAAGGAAAAAGTGAAAAAAACTGTACAGTGAAGTTAGTCCCTGGTGAGATAGGAGTTTACAGTCCGAATGGCCTCTGGGAAGAAACTCCTTCTCAACCTCTCCGTTCTCACAGCATGGCAACGGAGGCGTTTGCCTGACCGTAGCAGCTGGAACAGTCCGTTGCAGGGGTGGAAGGGGCCTCCCATGATCTTATTGGCTCTGGAGTTGCACCTCCTGATGTATAGTTCCTGCAGGAGGGCGAGTGAAGTTCCCATAGTGCGTTCGGCCGAACGCACTACTCTCTGCAGAGCCTTCTTGTCCTGGGCAGAGCAATTCCCAAACCAGATTGTAATATTTCCGGACAAGATGCTTTCCACCGCCACTGCGTAGAAGCACTGGAGGATCCTCGGAGACACTCTGAATTTCCTCAATTGCCTGAGGTGATAAAGGCGCTGCCTTGCCTTACTCACGAGTGCTGAGGCGTGTGATGCCCATGTCATATCCTCAGAGATGTGGACTCCCAGATATTTAAAGCAGCTCACCCTATCCACAGGATCCCCATTTATCCTCAATGGTGTGTACGTCCTCGGATGATGTGCCCTCCTAAAGTCCATGATCAGCTCCTTAGTTTTTTTGATGTTCAAGAGGAGGCTGTTGTCCTGACACCAGAGTGCCAGATCAGCCACCTCCTCCTGGTAGGCCTTCTTTGATAGAATTTTTGATAGAATTGATAGAATTTATTTGCCACACAACCAAGGTCGGTGGAATTTGGGTTGTTGTTGTCTGCTCTCACCGTTGTCTGAGATCAGGCCATTCACTAGGAGCGTGCAAACTGGCCCTTCGGCCCGACTTGCCCACGCCGACCAACATGCCCCATCTACACTTGTCCCACCTGGCCGAATATTGATTTCTCTAACTGCAAGTAATCCTTGCAGCCCCTCTATCTCCATCCTTCCCACACGCAGGTTGTACCAGCTGCAAAGTCGTCTTGTTGAATCTCATTGTCTAACTTGTACCAGCCTCAACTACCTCCTGTAGGCAACTCGTTCCATACACCCACCACCCTCAGCTTCATGGGCTGTCGGCAGCTTCATCCCTGAGCAGTAATTGTAGATTACATCAATTAATCGTTGAAACTAATCCATCTTTTACAAGCAGTTAAATGTCAGCCTCTCTTTTGAACCATTTCAATTAATAAGAAGTCAATTTTCCATTATGAATAATTGAAGTAACTTTGCTTATTGATTACAGTAAATGTCACTTTATTAATCACCACAACGTTCATGTTTCATGCTAAAATATGAAGCAACTCAAAGCTAAAAGTCCCTCATTAAACTTTTATATGAATCTACTTGTATCTGTGTAGTGGAGGGGAGGCAGGAAGTTCTTCTGTGGTCCTGTCTCAATCATGAATACAAACCAACCAATTAACACAATGGTTAGTGTCAGCATCATCCAGCGTGCAAACTGGCCCTTCGGCCCATCTTGGCCGTACCGATGCCCCATCTACACTAGTCCTACCAGCCTGCGTTTGACCCATATCTCTCTAAACCTATCCTATCCATGTACCTGTCAGTAGCAGAGTGGTAAATCTAGTTTTAGACAATAGGTGCAGGAGTAGGCCATTCGGCCCTTCAAGCCAGCACCGCCATTCAATGTGATCATGGCTGATCATCCACAATCAGTACCCCGTTCCTGCCTTCTCCCCATATCCCCTGACTCCGCTATCTTTAAGAGCCCTATCTAGCTCTCTTGAAAGTATCCAGAGAACCTGCCTCCACCGCCCTCTGAGGCATAGAATTCCACAGACTCACAACTCTGTGTGAAAAAGTTTTCCCTCGTCTCCGTTCTAAATGGCTTACCCCTTATTCTTAAACTGTGGCCCCTGGTTCTGGACTCCCCCAACATCGGGAACATGTTTCCTGCCTCTAGCGTGTCCAAACCCTTAATAATCTTATATGTTTCAATAAGATCCCCTAAAATAAGATTTTAAATGTTTGGAATTAGTTCATACAAAGGGTGGTGGGTGTATGGGACGAGCTGCCGGAGGATGTAGTTGAGGCAGGGACTATCGCAACGTTTGGACAGGTACATGGCTAGGACAGGTTTAGAGGGATATGGGCCAAATGCAGACAGATGGGACTAGTGTAGATGGGACATGTTGGTGAGTATGGACAGGTTGGGCTGAAGGGCCTGTTTCCATGCCGTATGACTCTATGCCTCAACTACCTCCTCTGGCAGCTCGTTCCATGCACCCACCACCCTCTGATTGAAAAGGTTGCCTCTCGGGTTCCTATTAAAGCTTTCCCCTTCACCTTAAACTTATGTCCCCTGGTTCTCGATGCCCCTCCTCTGAGTAAGTGACTCTGTGAAATCACTCTGTCCATTCCTCTCAAGGTTAATAGAGCAAAGGTGTATGAAGGCATGGTGGTGCAGCGGGTAGAGCTGCTGCCTCACAGGGCCAGAGACCCGGGTCCCATCCTGACTACGGGTGCTGTCTGTACAGAGTTTGTACTTTCTCCCCGTGACTGCGTGGGCATTCTCCGGGTGCTCCGGTTTCCTCCCACACTCCTAAGATGTATAAGTGTGTAGGTTAATTGGCTTGGTATCATTATAAATGCCCTAGTGTGTGTAGGATAGTGTTAATGTGCGGGGATCGCTGGTCAGAGCGGACTCAGTGGGCCAAAAAGTTGGAGTAACTCAACAGGACAGGCAGCATTTCTGGAGAAAAGTAAAGGGTGACATTTCAGGTCGAGGCCCTTCGTCAGACTGAGAGAAGTTAGAGATATAGATCGTACTATAGAGGTATATAGAACCAATGAATAAAAGATATGTAACTATGATAAAGGAAACACGCCATTGTTAGCTGTGGGCTAGATGCAAACCAGTTATAGACAATGAGACTCAACAAGACAGATTTGAAGCGAGCATGACTTGGGTTGAAGGGACGGAGAGAGAGGGGATGCAAGAGTTACTTGAAAATAGATACTTAATGTTAAATATCTGAGAGTACAAATCAACGAAAATAAAGGAGACTAACTGTGTCACAGAGCAGACTGCCGCTGAGAACCTTGTCTCAACTGTGGATGTGCAGGGATGTCACGCGATGGATTAATTTACAACAGAATGACTTCCCCTTTAGGTTTATCAATGAGATCAAATGAAATGAGCATTGTGAAGCCTCCCCTCGGATACCACCTCCCCTCCGATACCACCTCCCCTCCGATACCACCTCCCCTCCGATACCACCTCCCCTCCGATACCACCTCCCCTCCGATACCACCTCCCCCCCGATACCACCTCCCCCCCGATACCACCTCCCCTCCGAGACCACCTCCCCTCCGAGACCACCTCCCCCCCGATACCACCTCCCCCCCCGATACCACCTCCCCCCCCGATACCACCTCCCCCTCCCAGACCACCTCCCCCTCCCAGACCACCTCCCCCTCCCAGACCACCTCCCCCTCCCAGACCACCTCCCCCCCCAAGGACCACCCCCCCCCCCCCAAGACCACCTCCACCCCCCCCCCCCAGGGACCACCTCCCCCCCCCCAAGACCACCTCCCCCCCCAGGACCACCTCCCCCCCCCCCCCCCCAGGACCACCTCCCATCAATCTGCAAGGCTTTGAATAGAATAGTTTCTTTATTGTCATTGTAACATGAACCATGTACAACAAAATTGTAATTGGTATTTTTGGCACTTTAGAAGTTGGCATTGAGTAACTGCAACTGGGCAAGTTACTCTGAGTCCGCACCAAGTCAAGTCAAGTCAAGTTTATTCGTCACATATGCAGTGAAATGGAAAGTGGCAATGCTTGCGGACTTTGTGCAAAAAAGGCAAACAAACAAACAACCAAACAAACTACAAACCAGCGATCCCCGCACACTAACACTATCCTACACACACTAGGGACAATTTATAATCAAACTTGGGTCTCTGGCGCTGTGAGGCAGCAACTCTACCGCAGTTTATTCAAGTTATTCAACTCTACCGCTGCGCCACCGTGCCGCCCTTCGCCATTAGGGATTGTTGGATGTTGGATGTTGGAAGCATGAGGCACAAAGGTGGAGATCTCTCGTGGAGAGTCGATCATGGTGAATCTGGTTGCTTCGTCACCACTCCCGGCCTTGGTTCACCATTCTGTGCAGCGGTTGTTAAGGTAACCGTAAGAAAGGTGGATGCTGTTGGTCCCAGAAGAAAAGCAAGTCAATTGCACTTCTCACTGACTGAACTGTTTTGACAAGACTATAATGGTTGCCATGGCTACCAAACGCATCCACTGAGGTCCTGCAAAAATCAGAACTGTTTTGGGTCACAATTCATTACGTTACGTAACGAACTAGGAGAGATTTACCTGTGTGGGCCTCTGCCAATTGTTACTTTTCCCAATTGGACATGGCGCCAAATCTGTAAAGGAATAAAGTGGATTAGAGGGCAGACTGAATAAAAACCAGGTGCCCACTGAGGTACAGGGAAAAGTTGCATGCTAACCAGTCAGCGGAAAGACAATACATGATTACAATCGAGCCGTTCACAATGAACAGATACAGGATAAAGGGAATAATGTTTAGTGCAAAACAAAGTCCAGTATAATCTGATTAAAGATAGTCTGAGGGTCACCAATAAGGTAGATAGTAGTTCAGGACTGCTCTCTGGATGGTTCAGTTGCCTGATAATAGTTGGGAAGAAACCAAAGTTCCTAGAGCGGAGCAAGATAGTCCACTTGACGAAAAAGCCGTAGTAGGTCATGGGTAATCTTTAGCGCCATTTCCATAACCGGCTTCCGTCCCGCTCTAGTATCTTTGCTTTGGTCAGGGCGTCTTCATATTGCTATTATTTTACCGAATACCACACAAATCCTCTTTTTTCTCAGCTGCAGATGATAATTTTGATATTCCTGCCTAGTCTTCCTTATTAACTTTGAATGTACAAAATATTGCCATTAGGAAGGAGCTCCAGAAAATCCTGCACCCACTCAAGCCATCCTCTCCCCCCACCCATCTCTCCAGAGATGCTGCCTGTCCCACTGAGTTACTCCAGCATTTTGTGTCTATCTTCTTTCTAAAAGCAAACCCTGGTCCCACAATGTTTTAAAACACACACAAAAAAAGATTACCTTTAAAATGGGATTCGCAAAACAATTCCTCCAAACTGGGAATTGGAATTGTGTTCCCAAGGCAGGGAAAAAACCATTAGCCACAGTTGAGGACTGAGCCAATTTGGTGTAGAAAGAAGGACAGTCAATGTAATTATGATAGGAATAACGATGGAGGGATAGCATCGTGGGGTGGGGAAAACTTCACCCTAAAAGAATTGATATGGTCAGGATGGAGACAGGAAATTATGTTTGAACGCCAGAATGTTCTCCGAAAGAACAACCGCCTTTTAAACAAAATATATGCACACTTATATGACAGATGCCAACAGCAGAGAAAGTATAAGAGAGAGACGAAATCTTTGCAAAATGTTTGAAACCGCCAAGTCTCACATCTATGCGCCACTTTTGCGCATTTAAATCCTCGGGCTGCAATGTCAAGAGTTTGGGATGAAAAGGTCACATTTCTCTCCACGAATGCCGACGGTCCGTGGTTGGGGGCAGAATATATGCAGCGTGATATTTACACCCACTTCAAGAAAAAATTCATATTGCAAACCAGAGTGGGATGGGGGGGGGGGGGGTTTAAAGAAGAGAAAATACCGCGTTAACAGGAGTGACACTCCTCAACCTTTGCTGGGTTTGCAACTTTCCAGAGTTAGGGAGGGGGCAGAGAGAGAGACATTATAAAAAAACAGACAACAAAACATGTTTACAGCGAGCTAAGACAGTCAGGCAGTTTGTTGTGTACCTACACTTCATGTCATGCTAAGATGGCTGTTGACAAACACAAAGGGTTTATAGTGCAGCATTCGGGTCCCCCCCCCCCTCTCCCCCCACCTCCACTCGTCCGGGGAAATGAAAGTGTTTATTTTTTAGTAATAAAGGAGGGAGGAAGGTGAAATCGCAGCTATCGGAAAAGTCGACCCGAAATATCACCTATTCCTTCTCTCCAGAGATGTTGCCTGATCCACTGAGTTACTCCAGCCTTTGTGTCTATCTTCGGTTTAAACCAGCATCTGCAGTTCCTCCCTGTACAAGGTATGTGCCGTTTTAACTGAGCGCATAACTGAAGTTGGGTCGGGTCAAAGATAGGGTCGGGTTTACTGAAATGGCGGAGGTTACGCTCCGTTGCGTACTACACGTCAGTCCATTGGATTTTGCAGGAGTGGTCTATCTTGCTCCGCTCCAGGATCTTTGGAAGATCTGTCTCTGAATCTGGAGGTGTGCGTTTTCACACTTCTGCCCAATGGGAGAGGGGAGGAGGGAGTGACCGGGGTGAGACTGGTCCTTGATTATGCTGCTGGCCTTGCCGAGGCAGCGTGAGGTGTAGATGGAGTCAAGGGAAGGGAGGAAAATAATGGAAGGTGTGGAACATGGATAGGTGACGTTTCACAGAGTGCTGGAGTAACTCAGCGGGTCAGGCAGCATCTATGGAGCTAAGGAAATAGGCAACGTTTCGGGCCAAAACCCGTAAGGGTTTCGGCCCGAAACATTGCCTATTTCCAGAAGGATTTCGGCCCGAAACGTTGCCTATTTCCTTAGCTCCATAGATGCTGCTGCACCATAACTCAGTGGGTCGGGCAGCATCTGTGGAGAACATGGATAGGTGACGTTTCACAGAGTGCTGGAGTAACTCAGCGGGTCAGGCAGCATCTGTGGAGAACATGGAACTGGGTTGGGTTTTAGGGTGTGGGAACCTTCAGGTTAGATTAGTTTAGAGATACAGAGCAGCTCACGGAGACCGCACCAGCACTATCCTACACACACTGGGGACAATTTACAATTTACCAAAGCCAATTAAGTTACAAACCTGCACGTCTTTGGAGTGTGGGAGAAAACTGGAGCACCCGGGGAATTCCCTCACAGGTCACGGGGAGAACGTGCAAACTCCGTACAGACAGCACCCGTAGTCAGGATGGAACCCGGGTCTCTGGCGCTGTGAGGCAGCAACTACACTGCTGCCACTCTTCAGATTATTTTCTAAATCGCGTGTTGGTAGTTTGGTGCTTCCAAGATGGAGCCCAACCCAGGCGACTATGTGCGTGCGAGCTACAGAAGCAGATCTACAATCACATATTACAATCGCTCCACACTCTTACATCTTCAACAACCACATCGGCCTCGCTGTTATTTTCAACCAGAATTTTCGTATCACTGAACTCACCTTCCCCCCAGTAGCATAATTTGAATTCCTCGCCTTCAAAGCCCTTTCCTCCATGACAGTCATCCTCATTTACCGGCCACCTAAACCAAACCCCTCCTTCCTATCTGACTTCACTGAACTCCTCACACTTGCCTCATCCCTCTCCCCACGTCTGCTGCTACTTGGTGACTTAAATATTCACATGGACTCCCCCACCTGCAAGCTTGCATCTGAATTCGCCTTTTTACTGGACAACTTCTCTCTCACTCAGCACGTCACCTTTCCCACCCATGACAAAGGTCACATCCTTGACCTGGTCTGCTCCACAAATCAACCGGTACTTGACCTCCATCCTTGCCTCTTCCCCCTCTCTGATCATAAGCTTATACGGTTCACCATCCCTTCTCCGACACCTCGCCCCCGCTTCCTCCGAGAAATCACCTTCCGTAATCTAAAATCCATCGATACCCACCATCTCTCTGACCTGCTCTCCACCACTCTCCCCCTGGACTCAACCCCCATCTCACCTGATGATCTCACAAACCATCTCAACTCCACCTTGTCTACCTCCCTCAACACTCTGGCCCCCCTCAAAACAAGAACCGTAACTTTCAACACATCTTCACCCTGGTACACACCTGCACTTCGTAAACTGAAACAGACTGGTCGCTGACTTGAACGACTCACAAAGAAATCATCTCTCACAGTCCACCTTGAAGCTTACAAACTCCACCTCACTGACTACAAAGATGCCCTCATTGCTGCAAAATCTGCCTACCTCTCCTCCATATTCATCGATCCCTGCCTAAACCACAGAACCCTCTTCTCCACAGTGGGCAACCTCCTCAAGCCTCGAGCCAACACTCTCCCTACCTCTACTCCGGTTCTCTGCAACTCATTCCTCCACTTTTTCGCTGATAAAATCAGCACCATCTATCAATCTTTATCCCCTGTACCCGACTCCCCAGCATCTACTCCACCACCTAAGGCCCCTCCTTTCAACATCTCCACTGACCTCCTTACCCCTCCTCCACACTGCTTCCTCTCCCAGTTTGACCTGGTCACCCCTATTGAAATCTCCAAACTCATCAGCTCTTCCAAACCCACTACCTGCTCCCTCGACCCTCTCCCCACTCCCCTGTTGAAGTCCTGCCTCCCCGTTCTCTGCCCCAACCTCACTAATCTCTTCAACTCCTCATTGTCCCAAGGAATTGTCCCCTCCGCTTTCAAAACTGCTGCCGTTACACCAATCTTAAAGAAACCTGGTCTTGATCCCTCCTCTCTCATTAACTACCGCCCAATCTCAAACCTCCCCTTTCTTTCAAAAACCCTGGAGCGTATCGTTGCGTCGCAACTTCATTCCCACCTCCTTGCGTATAACCTACTTGAACCCCTCCAATCTGGCTTTCGCCCCCTCCATAGCACAGAAACTGAGCTCCTCAAAGTCCTCAACGACCTCCTCGCCTCTGCTGACACTGGTTCCCTCAACATCCTCATCCTCCTCGACCTGAGCGCAGCCTTCGATACAGTGAACCATAACATCCTGCTCACCAGACTCAAAGACCTCGGCATTGAAGGCTCTGCACTCAGCTGGCTCCGTTCCTACCTTTCCAACAGATCCCACTTCATCTCTCTCCACAACCACACCTCTGCTACAGCCACAGTCACTCAAGGCGTCCCCCAAGGTTCCGTACTCGGCCCCCTCCTCTTCATCATCTACATCCTCCCCCTTGGTCAGATACTCCGCCACTTCAACCTGGACTTCCACTGTTACGCTGATGACACCCAGATCTACCTCGGCACCAAATCCCCCCACAACCCACCCCTTCCCATATCAACTCCTGTTTGTCAGCTATAAAAACCTGGATGCAACATAATTTCCTCAAACTCAACAGCGATAGGACAGAATTCCTCCTCATAAGCTCCAAATCCACACTCAGCAAAATCAATAACCCCACTCTCACCATCGACGGCACCACTGTCTCCCCATCTCCCCAGGCCCGCAACCTTGGCGTGATCTTTGATTCCACCCTCTTCCTTGAGCCTCACATCCGCCATGTCATTAAAACCTCCTTCTTTCATTTCCGCAACATCGCCAAACTCAGACGCTCTCTCACACCTCCCGCTGCTGAAAGACCCATCCATGCCTTCATCTCCTCCCGACTGGACTACTGCAACTCACTTCTCCTTGGCATCAGCTCCACCTACATCAACCGACTCCAACTGGTCCAGAACGCAGCCGCCCGACTCATCACCCACACCAAATCCTGGCATCACATCACTCCAGTCCTCAAACAACTTCACTGGCTACCCATCTCCCACCGGATCAACTACAAAATCCTGATCCTCACCTTCAAAGCCCTCCACCATCTGCCCCCCCCCATATCTCACTGACCTCCTCTCCCCCTACCAACCCTCACGGTCCCTCAGATCCACACCAGCCGGTCTCCTCTCCATCCATCCGATGGGCCGCTACGGCGACAAGTGGCCAGTTCGCCCACAGCCCGAGCTGCGCGACCCCAAGAACAAGACGTACCTTGCACACCATCAGCTTCTGCCCATACGGGGAGCGTGTTCCTCTGGAGCTGGAGCGGGGCTGGGCTGGAGTTGCTGATCTGGGATCTCCGTGCTTGCAGTGGGCCTGGGGGTCGGTGTCCCGTTGGTCCTGACGTCTCCGGTGACTGGCACTGACCTGCTAGCATCGCCGACATGAAGACAGTGCAAAGCCCCCGCGCCGGTGCAATGGGCGGGGAGCTGGAGAGGGGAGGGAAGGGGTCACACACATGGCCGGGAAGCAGAGGGGTGTAGGTGGGGTGATACTGAAGGGAGCGACAATCTGCTGCTGCCTGCCCGCTGAGTTAAAAAGTTCCCACGGTAGACTCACGATACACAGTGTTTCGTGAGTCTTGCGTGGGAACTTTTTAACTCAGCGGGCAGGCAGCAGCATATTGTCAATTATTAACCCTCCCGCGCAATATACCCTCACCTTCTCTTTTATGAATGGGGATTTAGTTCCCCTTTCTTCGAGGACCGACCGGAGGTTCCGCTGTCACCTCTGCGGGCCGCCCTCGGTGAACGTCTTCAAGGACCTTTCTCCAAGGACCGAAAAAATGTCCGCTATTCGGAGGTTTTCGTTATTTGGATCTTCGGATAAAAGGTTGTGCACCTGTATTATTATTATCTCTGCTCCTACAGCAACATTTCTCACTTTAACTATGATCTTCTTAAACTCTACACGCTGTAAATGGCTCAATTGTAATCATGTATTGTCTTTCCGCTGATTGGTTAGCACGCAACAAAAGCTTTTCACTGTACCTCGGTACATGTGACAATAAACTCAACTGTAACTGAAACTCGAAGATAGACACAAATTGCTGGAGTAACTCAGTGGGACAGGCAGCATCTCTGGAGAGAAGGAATGGGTCTTAAGAAGGGTCTCGATCCGAAACGTCACCCATTCCTTCTCTCCAGAGATGCTGCCTGTCCCGCTGAGTTACTCTGGTATTTTGTGTCTATCTTCAGTTTAAACCAGCAACTGCAGTTCTTTCCTACACATTTTGTAACTGTGACCCTGCAGTTTCAGTTGTGCCGCTCACCCAGAGCTGAGGGTAGAGTGGACGGTAATGAGGGTAATCGGTAGCCGTTTCACTTCCACACTTGTGTCTCTGCACGACCTAGTCTGAACACTCATGTTAAATGACACTAATACAGCAGAAAGCCCTTGACTGCCAGACAGCAGCTCCATGAGTGGAACTTTACTGCACGCAATAAAAAGCCAAATGAATTCAAGTGGAAACAAGATGAATTCAGTCACACACTGTCAAACGCTGTATGTATTTAATTGCCACATGTACCAGAAACAGATCCATGAAACTCTCACAACAGCTTTATATGGCTGTTAATACAATAACACAAATATATAATAACCAATAAAGCAATAAATTAATCACTAATACCATGAGGAAATAATTGAGGCAACATTCAAGAAACATTTGGACAGGTACATGGATAGGACAGGTTTAGAGGGATATGGGCCAAATGCAGGCAGGTGGGACTGGTGCAGATGGGACATGTTGGTCGGTGTGGGCAAGTTGGGCCAAAGGGCCTGTTTCCATGCTGTGTGACTCTGTAACTAAGTAATGCAGCACGGAAGTCCGTAGACACAGTCCATAGATCACAGTTGCTGAGGTTAGTGTTGTGCAGTGTTCTAGAGCCTGATGGTTGGTGGGAAGAAGCTGTTCTTGAACCTGGAGGTCACGGTTTTCAGGCTCCTGTACCTTCTTCCCGATGGTAGCAGTGAGATGAGAGCGTGGCCAGGGTGGTGTGGGTCTCTGGTGATGCTGGCTGCCTTTTTGAGGTAGCGCCTCCTGTGATCCCTTCGATGGTGGGGAGGGTCAGTACTGTGATGGACCTTCGATGGTGGGGAGGTCTGTACTGTGATGGACCGGGCAGTGTCCACAACTCTGTAGTTTGCTCGATTTCCGGGCATTTGAGTTTCCGACCAGGCCGTGATGCAACCGGTCAATATGCTGTTAAATTTCAAGAGTGTATTCGTTGACGTACCGAATGTCCTCAACATGTGTGGGGATCGCTGGTCAGTGCGGACTCGATGGGCCGAAGAGCCTGATTCCGCGCTGTATCTCTAAACTAAACCAAGATTGTGAAGTTGGGGGCTGGATTGGAGAAGTTGTGGTGATGGGGGCAAGTGTAACGGTAATGACCCAGGGTTGTATGAACACTACTCGGGGAAGACGGACATTTCATTTCAAATAAAGAATGGTTGTTTGTGTGTATATTTGGTGGCATTCCCAGTGGGGTGATGTTCCTGCCTCAGTGTGGGCAAGTGGAGAATAATATCATGCATTGTTCATTGACGGCAAGGTAATTATTTCCCTGAGGGGGGGGGGGGGGTGTAATTAAGCTGCCGCTGCCCACAGACACAGCGGGGGGGGGGGGTGGACACGGGGCATTGGCTCATTAGGCTGCGGCAGCCAGTAGCTCGGCTGCAGGGAATGGACTTCTACACAACACGTTCTAAACTGGCTAAAGGTGCCATACACAATGTGCTCTATGTGTCTCCACAGACTCATAATTAATGAGCAGAGATCCTGGCTCCCAGCACAGGCCTGCTTAAAATGTCTCACAGTTTCCACCACAGTTATTTAATCACCCTGACAGTTTAAAGATTACTTTGCACACCAATGTGTGCTTTCTATGGATTATAAATTGTATAATTTGACAGAATGGCTGAGTTGGAAGCAGTGTCTGCTCTGTACAGGGAGCTTGGAGAAGCATGCTGTGTTTCACAGAGTTGCTGACAGAGGCAGATATGATACTGAACACCACCTTGGGCTGCGCATGGATCACGTGCGGGGAATGGAGGGATGTGGCTCGCGTGCAGGCAGAGGAAATGAGCCTATCTTGGCATCATGCTCAGCGCAGACACAGTGGGCTGAAGGGTCATCAGAATTATCCCAGGGATGAAAGGGTTAACTCATGATGAGCGTTTGTCAGCACTGGGCCTGTACTCACTGGGGTTTAAAAGGTTGAGGGGGGACCTCATTGAAACTTACCGAATAGTGAAAGGCCTGGATAGAGTGGATGTTTCCACTGGTGGGAGAGTCTAGGACCAGAGGTCACAGAATTAAAGGATGTACCTTTAGAAAGGAGATGAGGAGAAATTTATTTAGGGTGGTGAATCTGTGGAATTCATTGCCACAGACGGCTGTGGAGGCCACGTCATTGGGTGTTTCTAACGTGAAGATTAACAGATTCTTGATTAGTACGGGTATCAGGGATTACGGGGAGAAGGGAGGAGACTGGGGTTAGGAGGGAGAGATAGATCAGCCATGATTGAATGGTGGAGTAGACTTGATGGGCCGAATGGCCTAATTCTACTCCTATGATTTATGAGCTTCTGTTCTATATCATAATCATACTTTATTAGCCAAGTGTGTTTTGCAACATATGAGGAATTTGATTTGCCACAGTCATACCAATAAAAAGCAACAAGATACAAAATACATTTTAACATAAACATCCACCACATCAACTCCCCCACATTCCTCACTCTTCAATCTCTTCCCTTCTCTGTTCTCCCGCGGTCAGGGGTTACGAGCCTTCCGTTGACGGGACCATCTTGACTCCCATAGCCGCGGTCGAGCCAGCCATGTCGGGGCGATCAAGCTCCTGCATCAGGGGGATCTCAGCTCCCCCGTGCCGGGCGATCGGACCCCGGGTCGGGGCTGGTCAAACCTCCTGCGGCTTGGAGCTTCCCGACATCGGTCGCTACCCGTGACTGCGAGCTACTCGATGGTGAAACCGCAAGCCACGGTTGGAGTGTCGATCCCAGGCAAGGGATCACAGGCTCTGATGGTAAGTCCATGGCCCCGCGGTGGGGCTCAAAGTCAGTCTCGAGCAAGGCCTCCAGCTCCATGGTGTTAGACCGCAGAGCGACCGCAGATACCATCCGGGAAACAACCCGATCTCCGGCAAGGTAAGAGATTGATTCAAAGTTCCCCCCCTCCCCCCACATAAAACAAACCACAGAACATTAACACAAACTTTTAAAACACACTAAAAATAACAAAAAACAAAAAAAAACAGTTGGCGAGGCTGCCATCGCTGACGGCGCCAACTGGTGGATCAGCTTAGACCAGCGTTCCCCTACAGTGGGGGTATTGGACCAATGTCCAACTGCTGGAGCCCGTGCTTTTTTACTCTCCAATAGTTATCCTTTAATTGGCATTGTCTAAAAAATTAATCTTGTCATCACAACATTCATATTTGTATGGTTTACTGTTCATAGGTTCATCATTTCTTGTAGCAGAAATAGACCACTCGGCCCATCAAGTCTACTCTGCCATTCAATCATGGCTGATCTATCTCTCCCTCTCAACCACATTCTCCTGCTATCTGCCCCTAACCCCTGACACCCGTACTAATCAAGAACATGTCAATCTCCGCTGTAAAAATACCCAATAACTTGTGTGTTTCAGTGCTAGAAATGGCCACATGTTCAATCCACTCAATTGTCTGTAATGCTGCAACTTCCAGAAGTTGTGAATAATTTGATGACTAGCCGGTCTCATCTCTGCCATTCCTGCAACACTGTGTTAATTATTAATCTAGCCGCGATGTGCCATGTACATTAATGCAACCGTGTCTCACTAAAGTTTCAAATCCGGCCACAAATACTTTGAGGCTCAAATAATTAAATTTTATGCAATTTTATGCAATTTTATCTTTGAAGACTAAGCATGTTCCCACGGTAATATGTCATCCCACAAGTTCAATATATTTTGCAACTTGCAGCAAAATGCTTTCATCTATATTGCGTTTAATTTGCCTCTCTGCTTTGGTAAAAAGATTTGACTAATGTAGTCTGACCTGGTTGTGGGATCTATGTGCCTGGTTAATGGGCCTTTGAGCTGTGGAAGGGTGTTTCTACACCCACTGAAAACATGTGGAGAGGAGTCGTGGTGTGTGGGATGTGTCGTGACTCCTTCAACCGCAGGAGATGCAACACCTGTCCCTATACCTCCCCCCTCGACTCCGTCCAAGGAGCCCAACAGCTTTTTCAGGTGAGGCAGAGGTTCACTTGCACCTCCTCCAACCTCATCTACTGTATCCACTGTTCCAGATGTGGACTCCTGTATATCGGCGAGACTAAGCACAGGCTTGGCGATCGTTTCGGTTGAACACCTCCGCTCAGTCCGCCTTAACCTACCTGATCTCCCGGTTGCTCAACACTCTAACTCCCCCTCCCATTCCCAATCTGACCTTTCTGTCCTGGGCCTCCTCCATTGTCAGAGTGAGGCCCAGTGCTAATTGGAGGAACAGCACCTCATATTTCACTTGGGTAGTTTACACCCCAGTGGTATGAACATTAACCTCTAACTTGAAGTAACCCTTGTTTTCCCTCTCTCTCCATCCCCTCCCCCTTCCCAGTTGTCCGACCAGTCTGACTGTCTCCAACTATATTCCATCGCCGTTTGCTTTGTTCTTTCCTCCCAACTAACAATGATCTATTCTACATTTTCCATGATCTCCATTACCTTTGATGTCTGGTTCTCACACCTCACCCTTCCTAAACTCTGTATCTCCCCCTCCCCTGACTCAGTCTGATGAAGGGTCTCGACCCGAAACGTCACCCATTCCTTCTCTCCAGAGATACTGCCTGTCCCGCTGAGTTACTCCAGCTTTAGTTTGCAATACTTTCAGCTGTATTTTTGCTGCAGAATTCCTGCTTTCCAACCCATTCTTCATGAGGGAGAACTTAAGGCATCTTTTATGTTCCTGTCCTGGACCATACTCGCCCCCACTGGGATATCCTTGAGATGTGACTTAAAGCAACGATGTGTCGACAACTCAACACTCCTCCCGTAAACTCGTCCCAATCTTCCAACCTACCGCATTGCGATCTTGCACTTTTTCTCGGTTACTCTAACCATAACGATGTAACTCTCTGGTCTTTTTCTCTTTGCTCTAGCTGGCCTGTAGACCAAAGCCAATGGGAATGGGAGTCGCAGGCTATACGAAAACAGCAGAGAGTTGTAGATGTGGCCCAGTCCATCACACACACCACACTCCCCACCATTGTAGATGTAGCCCAGTCCATCACACTCCCCACCATTGTAGATGTAGCCCAGTCCCACACAGACCACGCTCCCCACCATTGTAGATGTAGCCCAGTCCATCACACAGACCACACTCCCCACCATTGTAGATGTAGCCCAGTCCATCACACAGAACACACTCCCCACCATTGTAGATGTAGCCCAGTCCATCACACGGACCACACTCCTCACCATTGTAGATGTAGCCCAGTCCATCACACAGACCACACTCCCCACCATTGTAGATGTAGCCCAGTCCCACACAGACCACGCTCCCCACCATTGTAGATGTAGCCCAGTCCATCACACAGACCACACTCCCCACCATTGTAGATATAGCCCAGTCCATCACACAGACCACACTCCCCACCATTGTAGATGTAGCCCAGTCCATCACACAGACCACACTCCCCACCATTGTAGATGTAGCCCAGTCCATCACACAGACCACACTCCCCACCATTGTAGACACAGACTGTGGTCCTTCCCCACAGGACCTTGGTGACCACAATAATGACAACGTTACGATCTCTACACTGCTGTTGCCGCTCATTGGCTCGCCGTGTTTGGTGACTCTCCAATCAAACAGTAATGACAAACTCTTTGTCCACAAAACTCTTTTCTTTTTTATACACAAAGGGCTTCCAGGCAGAAGAATATGTCTGGTTCATCCAGCTTACACGGCAAGTGTTTAATAAAAGCTTACGCTTGTTGTTATGTAATGCATCCAGATGGAAGTGTATGTTAGTGATGCATGCAGATGAGAATTTAACAGATGCACTTCTGGTTGAAGAATCCCAGAGGTCTCCCACAGTTGCAACTTTAATGAGGATATAAAACATATTTTATGATCAGAAACTGAAAGTACCCCGTATATTTTACTGTGCCTGTGATGATAAGTCATTTGAAGATTGTGTCTCCTTCACCCGCTGAGTTCCTCCAGCGCTTTGTGCTTTGCTCAACATTCCAGCATTAAGGGCCTGTCCCACTTGGCTGTCTTTTGCGCACCATTTACGCGACCTGCTAGCGTGTGGGTAGCGTGTGGACAGGCACATGGAGTGGTGTGGAGGCGTGTGGACTTCGTCCTGCACTAAATCTTCGCGCGCCACCGGCCTGTGGCGTAACTGACGGCCAAAGTGGGACAGGCCCAAGACCCTGACGTGACGCAACATCTCACCTCCAACAGCAGCAGAAGCAGGCAAACGATCGCCGAACTCGGCCTGGGGCTCACGGCCGTTGCGGTCCGGATCCGCCCCCACTCCTACTCCCAGAGCGGGGCCAAGACGATTGGAGATTAACACAAAATGCTGGAGTAACTCAGCGGGACCGGCAGCATCTCTGGAGAGAAGCATTGGGTGACGTATCGGGTCGAGACCCTTCTTTCAGACAGAAGAAGTCTCGACCAGAAACATCACCCATTCCTTCTCTCCAGAGATGCTGCCGGACCCGCTGAGTTACTCCAGCATTTTGTGTCCATCTTCAAATGACGGCTGTGCGGGCGCATGATGATGCGCGCGACTCTTGCGGGACCGTTGCGCGACTGTCACTAACGGCCTGCCGCGTATGTGATGGCCCAACTGGGACAGGCCCTTTCGTTTCAGTTTCAGTTGAGTTTATTGTCACATGTACCGAGTTACAGTGAAAAGCTTTTGATGCGTGCTATCCAGTCAGAGGAAAGACAATACATGATTACAATCGATCCATTTACAGTGTACGTCTACTCCGCCATCCAATCATGGCTGATCTATCTCTCCCTCCTAACCCTATCCTCCTGCCTTCTCCCCGTAACCCCTGACACCCGTACTAATCAAGAATCTATCTATCTCTGCCTTAAAGTGCACTTGACTTGACCTCCACAACCGTCTGTGGCGATGAGTTCCATCCATCAGACTGAGACAGCCTGCTCCAGTGGCATTGGTTCAGGAGACATTGCAGACTCTCCCCGCGCACTACTTGGTGAGTTCAACCTTTACCCCCCCCCCCCCCATTCACCCAGTGGAGTAGAGTTGTTTATCGAACCACACACCTTATAAATAGCGAGCTTTGAATGTTTTGGCAGCTGATGCTGGGGATATTATGAGCTACATATGTTTGTAATTGCAGGCATTTATAAAATATAACTTTCTCCATGGATTGATAATTCTGCTGATGAACTGTGCAGATTTATGGAAGGGGAGAGTGAATACTTTACCAACACTCAGACTAGGTTATGAGCCACTTGGGCAAGTTATATCGTTTTTCCTCTTGATTTTAACTGCGTAAAGGCAGCCGTGACGATCGCTGCTGAACGACAGAGTTATTAAGTTCACTTCAGTTCAGTGTAGTTTATTGTCACGTGTACCGAGGTACAGTGAAAAGCTTTTGTTGCATTGTTATCCAGTCAGCGGAAAGACTGTACATGATTACAATCGTGCCGAAAATGCTGTTTTGTGTCTATCTCAGAGATAGGGATAGATAGATTCTTTAGTACGGGTGTCAGAGGTTATGGGCAGAAGGCAGGAGAATGGGGTTAGGAGGGAGAGATGGCGGTATCGGCCGAATGGCCTAATTTTACTTCGGAGTCACGTGAGTGACTACGTGAAGAACCCCGCCACGGCGCATGCGTGTCATATCGCTACACGCATTGCAACAAGTCACAGCAAGGGGGAACGACATTCCCTTAGCGGCAACATTTGAAAGCCAGGAACAGCAGGTAAGGAGACTCTACGTTCTTTCCACTTACCTTTTAGGTGGAGACATGGACCGGATCCATGAAGGCTGCGGGAAAGCTGGCGGGGGAGTTGCGGGCAGCCGGCAGCAGCAGCCAAAGGCACGTTAATCTCCCGTAATGGGAACAGCTGTGCCCGACTTTCGCTCCCGACTCGCTCCTGCACCGGGCCGGGCGGGAGAGGGAAGCAAAAATTAATGTTCCCCGCGCTGGGTTTTTCACAGGGGGGGAAGCTGGACAAAATAGCGTCCACAAGTGCTGCGAGTGAAGCTGGCTGGGGAGGACCGCGAAGTTGCGGGAGCCAGCAGCAGCTGAAGGCACAAGCCCCGTAAGGGATCAGCTGTGCCGACCTTTGGTCCCGCGCCGGCCAGAACACCACGGCCGGGCTGGAGACTATTTAAAGAGGGCCGTCGACTTTTGGACAAGTCAATAACGGCAGCAGACGGGGTGGAACGACTGTCACCCGTAGCGACAATTTCAACCTGGACCTGCAGGTAAGAGCTGCGGTCTTTTTGTGTTTTACCATGCTGATTTCAGGTGGAGAAACCAACGGGCTGCGACAAAGCTGGTGGGCTAGATGGGATCAGCTGTGCCCGATGTCGCCTCCACACCGGCCAGATCCACTCCACGGAAGGGCAGTAAGGACAAAGCTGGCGAGGGAGGACAGCGGTGCAGCGGGCAGCCAGCAGCAGCCAGCGGCACTCGGATCACCGTTAGTGGGATCAGCTGTGCCCGATGTCGCCTCCGCACTGGCCAGATCCACGCAGCCGGGCGGAAAGGCTAGACACAAAAACAAACAAGGTCGTGGACTCAGAGGAGTCCTACTTTGAACAACCGCGGGTGGCCAGCGCCCGAGAGCGCTGGAGCCGGATGGAGCGGTGTATGGAGCTTTGCTCCAACGTGACAGACTCCGGGAGATGGAGTCGGGTCACTGTGGGCCCTATGATAAACCCACAGCAGTACCTCTTGAAGGGCTGCACAGTGCTTCTACCTCATCAGAGGGGAGCACTGCGGGTCAGTTCTGGGCTGACCTGGAAGAGGGGTCCACAGAAGGAAAGACAAGTGTGCAGGGGGTGCAAGAACAAGAGAACCTACTGGAACCCACTACGGCCAAAGACAGCACCCCCACGCACCCACCAGCAGAACTGGTGAAAGCTCGAAGGTCCGGTACCCAAAACATGAGTCTTTTTAGGCCATGGCCCAGGCCGGCCTTCTTGGAAGATGCGGGGACCTCCAACGCCAACCAAATCGAAAATCCAGACCCCAGCGCGACAACAGCAGCAAAGAACCTACAAAAAGTAAACCTACCACTGGTAACTATGGAGGTAGGTGGGTCTGGTTCCCTACAATATACAGGGATCACGGAGGTTGGGTGGAGATTACACTCTTTCTGAATGCATGGAGCATGATAACAACCGATACTTACATCTTAAGCAGTATCCAGGGATATACAATAGAGTTTATACACAAGTACAGCCCTCCAGTTCAACATATACTGAACCGAATGTTCGTGCCTTCTGATAAAGGAATATCAAAAGCGCAAGCTGAACTGAAGCGGCTTTACATAAAAGGTGTAATTGAGAAAACTCAACACGAACCATTAGAATTCATGTCCAATATATTTATCAAAAACAAAAAAGATGATGGTTATCGCATCATCATAGATCTGACAAAATAGATACCTTTGTTACTCCTTAACAATTAATTTCCAAAGGTTACTTCTATGGCCAGCATCGATTTAAAAGATGCTTACTATTCAGTGCCTATACGAGGTGACCACAGATGTTACTTAAAATTCAACTGGATGGGACAACTCTGACAGTATAAAGCACTGCCAAATGGGTTATCATCAGCCCCAGGCTGTTCACAAAAATTTTGAAAACAGCCCTAGCGTTTCTACGGAAACGTACACACATGGTCATGGCATATTTAGATGACATACTCATTGTGGGCAAAACTTTGGAATTGGCCAAACAAACTAACAGCCACAAAAAAGTTATTGGAAAACTGGGATTCATTTTCCATCCAGTCAAATCTAAACTAACGCCTTCCACTACTATGGACTATCTGGGGTTTCACCATTGACTCAGTTCACATGTCGGTGACTCTGCCTAAGGGAAAGGCTAGAGATTTAATAGAGGCTTGCAATAACCTCACTGACATCAGCAAACCATCCATCAGATTGGTAGCAAAGTAATTGGCATAATGATGGCTGCCTTTCCAGCCACACAATTTGGACCTCTACATTACCAAAACTTACAGAGAGCAAAATACAAGCACTCTAAATTATGCAGGTCACTTTGACAGATCTATGAAACTACGAATCAAGCTAAAATGGAACTAAAATGGTGGATAGATAACATCTGGCTTTGTTCCAATCCAATCATTGTCAGTAACCCTTCCATGGTACTACAAATTGATGCCAGTGCACTTGGGTGGGGAGCCACCAATACCATCACCAGCTGTGGAGGTAGATGGACTGCCCAGGAGGCATCATTATTACTCACTCTGGGCATAAACTACCTGGAAATGTTGGGGCATTACATGGCCTAAAGTCATATTGTACTGGGTCATATCACCAGCATGTTAGACACAGATAGACAATACCACCATGGTAGCATACATTAACCACGGGGTGGAAACAAATTGACATCATGAGACAATCTGGCTATACAATTTGGCAATGGTGTATCCAGAGAGATATTTGGATATCAGCCACTTACCTAACAGGAAGACTAAATTCAGTGGCAGACACCAGGTCACGCAAACTTAATGAAAACACCAAATGGATGTTGAATAAAATAGTATTTGCTGATATCACAGCAAAATATGGAACACCAGATATCGATTTATTCGCATCTAGACTTAACCACCAGTTATCAAATTATGTTTCATGGGAACCAGACCCTGGGGCAGCGGCGACAGATGCATTTTCGCTGCATTGGGGGGGGGGGGGGGGGGGGGGGGATTGTTTATTTACGCATTCCCTCCTTTTCCTGCCTCATCAGTCGGGTATTAAGGAAATACAACAAGACTCTGCATCTGGTATTGGCTAGTACCAGATTGGCCTACACAACCATGGTTCCCAGTGGTATCAAACATGGTATTAGAACCATGTATCACCATCCCTCATAGACCAGATTATTGCTACAGTCTATATCAGGGAGTGGGCGATGCTCTGCCATAAAAACAACATCACCTACAGAGACATGAACATCCCGTCTGTTCTGGAATATCTGGCAGGCCTCCTCTATGATGAGGGGCTCAGTTACAGTGCCATCAACTGCGCCAGAAGTGCCCTATCGACTTACCTATGGCAGGGGACAGAGCATTACACTGTTGGGACTCACCCACTGGTACAAAACTTATGAGGGGAATTTTTAATACTATCCCCCAAGAACCAGATACTCCCAATTATGGGATGTAAGAATTATCCTGAAGATGCTCAGGAATTGGTCTCCAGCAACAGTTCTGTCCCTACACAGACTGACATTAAAACAGTCATGCTAATGGTATTGGTCACGGCACAGAGGATACAGTCACTGCAAAAATTAGACTGGACAACATAACTTCCTCAACAGAAAATATTACGTTTCATATTTATGAGTTAGTAAGCAGAACAGAAAGGGATCAGCAGGCCTCAATATACAATTAGGTCATACCCAACAGATGACCGTCTGTGTATAGTAAGACATCTGTCGTTATTCATGGAGAAAACGAAAATCCTAAGAGGCAATGAAAATGCACATTTTGGTCAGCCACTAGCAACCACACAAAAGAGTGACGGTCCAGACCATCTCAAGATGGCTGAAACAGGTGCTAACACAGGCTGGGGTGGATACTAATATTTTAAAATCTCTTTCCACCAGGGCTGCAGCCACATCGGCAGCGATACAGTTGGATGTACCAATGGACCAAATCCTCAAGGCAGCAGGATGGTCTAGGGAAAACATTCCAATTATTTTATAATAAACCAGTAATGAAACCTGGAATGTTTGCAGAAACAATTTTAAGTTCTGTAAATTAATTTAAACCCATAAAAAGGGGTTATAAATTTGTGTTAACAAATTTTATGATTTCAATGTCGAATTCATGTCCAAATTATGTTAACACAATTCCTCCTACAGTCAAGGCAGACGTGATGCATGGACTCGTTTCCACAGCATGAAATCACAGAGCTTTAAAATCTTCACGTAGTCACTCACGCGACTCCGAAGTAAAATAGTAAGATTAAACGAGAACTTACCAGTTTGAAGTTTGATCTGTATTTTATGAGGAGTTACGATGAGGGATTACGTGCCTTCCGCTCCCACCATTGATCATATACTTAACTGGTATCTCTTCTCTAATCTTACTATGTTTAGTCATTACAGTTATCTGTGATTTCACACCGCTGCTTTGAAGAATGACACGCATGCGCCGTGGCGGGGTTCTTCACGTAATCCCTCATCGTAACTCCTCATAAAATACAGATCAAACTTCAAACTGGTAAGTTCTCGTTTAATCTTACTATTCTATCCTATTCCTTGTGACCTTATGTGACAAGTCACAGTTATATTCTATGTTTTGCCTTTACCAAGGCACGCATGCCAGTGTTATGGAGCCTACCCAACTTCAGACTCAACCTGACCCCAAATATCATCTGTCCGACCCTCCACAGATGCTGCTGACCCACTGAGTTCCTCCGCACCATCTGTCTTTATCTCCCTCTCCCTCTGTTTCCACCTCAAGATTCCAACATCTGCAGTTCCTCACTTATTTTGTTTGTACTGTTCAGAGCAGAGACCACAATCTCTCTCCGTCTCTCTCCGTCTCTCTCCGTCTCTCTCCGTCTCTCCCCGTCTCTCCCCGTCTCTCCCCGTCTCTCCCCGTCTCTCCCCGTCTCTCCCCGTCTCTCCCCGTCTCTCCCCGACTCTCTCCGTCTCTGTATCCGACTCTCTCCGTCTCTCCCCGTCTCTCCCCGACTCTCCCCGTCTCTGTATCCGACTCTCTCCGTCTCTCTCCGACTCTCTCCGACTCTCTCCGTCTCTCTCCGTCTCTCTCCGTCTCTCTCCGTCTCTCTCCGTCTCTCTCCGTCTCTCCCCGTCTCTCCCCGTCTCTGTATCCGAATCTCTCCCCGTCTCTGTATCCGAATCTCTCCCCGTCTCTCCCCGTCTCTCCCCGACTCTCTCCGTCTCTGTATCCGACTCTCTCCGTCTCTCTGCCTGTCTGTCTACCTGGCAGCATCTCTGGGGAGAAGGAATGGGTGACATTTCGTGTCGAGACCCGTCTGTCTGTCTGTCTCTGTGTGCCTGTCTGCCTGTGTGCCTGTCTCTGTCTCCCTCTCCCCCACTGGGGAGAGATCGCAGGCCATAGTGAATTGGACAGGACGCTGGTCAGTGGGAATGCTGGAGTCAGTAAGCTAAGGACACTGTTGATGACAAACTCAATGGCTCAGCTCCCTCCCCCCACCTCCCTCCTCACCCCCCTCTCCCCCCACCTCCCTCCTCACCCCCCCCCCCCCCTCCCTCTACGTCAGGCCTGCCCACAAACTACCCGAACAAACCCACCTCACTAACAGCTAAATAACTGCTGGAGGTGAAATCATCTGTAAAAGGCTCTGGGGAGTGACCCAGACATGTTAATGAACTGTTTCTTGCTCAGCCTTTGGGAACGAGGTTTTGTGTTCAGTATATTAACCACCTTGGTCCAAGAGCCGCCTTGTTATCAAAAATAAATGAATATATACAAGAAAAAAGTCAAGTATTTTAAAGAAAATTGCATAAATATTTCTGCCTTTGAACATGTCTCTATGAAAATATTTCTGCCATTTTATCACCTTCGTAAAAAGTATAATCAAGGACCAGTCTCACCCCAGCCACTCCCTCTTCTCCCCTCTCCCATCGGGCAAGAGGTACAGAAGTGTGAAAACGCACACCTCCAGATTCAGGGACAGTTTCTTCCCAACTGTTATCAGGCAACTGAACCATCCTACCACAAACCAGAGAGCACAAGGGTGACCCTTGGACTATCCTTGATCGGACGTTGCTGGCTTTACCTTGCACTAAACGTTATTCCCTTATCATGTATCTATACACTGCGAACAGCTCGATTGTAATCATGTGTTGTCTTTCCGCTGACTGGTTAGCACACAACAAAAAAGCTTTTCACTGTACCTCAGTACACGTGACAATTAACTAAACTGAACTGATCATAAATGATAGGAGCAGAATTAGGCCATTCGGCCCATTAAGTCTACTCCATTCAATCATAACTGATTTATTTCTTTCTCCTAACCCCATTCTCCTGCCTTCTCCCCATAACCCCTGACACCAGCACTAGTTAAGAATCTATCTCTGCCTTAAAAATATCCATTGACTTGGCCTCCACAGCTGTCGGTGGCAAAGAATTCCACAGATTCACCACCCTCTGACTAAAGAAATTCCTCCTCATCTCTTTTCTAATGGAACATCCTTTAATTCTGAGGCTGTGACCTCTAGTCCTAAACTCTCCCACTCGTGGAAACATCCTCTCCACATCCACTCTATCCAAGCCTTTCACTATTTGACTAACAAATGTTTCTGAAATATTGGCAGCACTGCAATTAGTGGTGAACACTCCTGGTTCACCTGTGATTCACCAGCTGGGCAATTGTATGGCAAATCGATGGTGTTTGTCTCCCAGAGTGAAGGTAGATCTCATTTCCAGCGAGCCGTCACTGTGACACAGCCAGTGAAGAGCGGTCACTGTGACACAGCCAGTGAAGAGCGGTCACTGTGACACAGCCAGTGAAGAGCGGTCACTGTGACACAGCCAGTGAAGAGCGGTCACTGTGACACAGCCAGTGAAGAGCGGTCACTGTGACACAGCCAGTGAAGAGCGTCACTGTGACACAGCCAGTGAAGAGCGGTCACTGTGACACAGCCAGTGAAGAGCGGTCACTGTGACACAGCCAGTGAAGAGCGGTCACTGTGACACAGCCAGTGAAGAGCGGTCACTGTGACACAGCCAGTGAAGAGCGGTCACTGTGACACAGCCAGTGAAGAGCGGTCACTGTGACACAGCCAGTGAAGAGCGGTCACTGTGACACAGCCAGTGAAGAGCGGTCACTGTGACACAGCCAGTGAAGAGCGGTCACTGTGACACAGCCAGTGAAGAGCGGTCACTGTGACACAGCCAGTGAAGAGCGGTCACTGTGACACAGCCAGTGAAGAGCGGTCACTGTGACACAGCCAGTGAAGAGCGGTCACTGTGACACAGCCAGTGAAGAGCGGTCACTGTGACACAGCCAGTGAAGAGCGGTCACTGTGACACAGCCAGTGAAGAGCGGTCACTGTGACACAGCCAGTGAAGAGCGGTCACTGTGACACAGCCAGTGAAGAGCGGTCACTGTGACACAGCCAGTGAAGAGCGGTCACTGTGACACAGCCAGTGAAGAGCGGTCACTGTGACACAGCCAGTGAAGAGCGGTCACTGTGACACAGCCAGTGAAGAGCGGTCACTGTGACACAGCCAGTGAAGAGCGGTCACTGTGACACAGCCAGTGAAGAGCGGTCACTGTGACACAGCCAGTGAAGAGCGGTCACTGTGACACAGCCAGTGAAGAGCGGTCACTGTGACACAGCCAGTGAAGAGCGGTCACTGTGACACAGCCAGTGAAGAGCCGTCACTGTGACACAGCCAGTGAAGAGCCGTCACTGTGACACAGCCAGTGAAGAGCGGTCACTGTGACACAGCCAGTGAAGAGCGGTCACTGTGACACAGCCAGTGAAGAGCGGTCACTGTGACACAGCCAGTGAAGAGCGGTCACTGTGACACAGCCAGTGAAGAGCGGTCACTGTGACACAGCCAGTGAAGAGCGGTCACTGTGACACAGCCAGTGAAGAGCGGTCACTGTGACACAGCCAGTGAAGAGCCGTCACTGTGACACAGCCAGTGAAGAGCGGTCACTGTGACACAGCCAGTGAAGAGCGGTCACTGTGACACAGCCAGTGAAGAGCGGTCACTGTGACACAGCCAGTGAAGAGCGGTCACTGTGACACAGCCAGTGAAGAGCGGTCACTAACACGGCCACTGAAGGTGGTCGTATATTGAAGGCAAGTGGGACCTACAATGTTCCATCCTTCTAAGTTTGTTTCCTGAACGTCTTTGTCTGTAATGGAATTCCAAATAAAATTCCGGACTGTGAATCCCTTTATTGCCAGTCCCATTATTGACCTCTTCCTGCAGCAGTTCAGCACAGTGTTTCTGCCATTATGGAAAGGTTTTTATCACCTGCCTCAGCCTTGGCCGACTGAACAGGGAATGGAGGGATATGGATCACGGGCAGGCAGGCGTAATGGGTTTAACTTTGCATCAAGTACAGCACGGACATCGTGGGCCGAAGAGCCTGTTCCTATGCTGTTTGGTATGTTGTACTAAGGAGTTGGCATTGGACAGAATGGTCTACTCATCCCACATTTGGGCACGATGGCGCAGCGGTAGAGTTGCTGCCTTACAGCGTTTGCAGCGCCAGAGACCCGGGTTCGATCCCGACTACGGGTGCTGTCTGTACGGAGTTTGTACGTGGGTTTTCTCCGGGATCTTCGGTTTCCTCCCCCGTTCCAAAGACGTACAGGTTTGTACATTAATTGGCTTGGAATAAATGTAAAATTGTCCCCAGTGTGTGTGTAAGATAATGTTAGTACGCGGGGATCGTTGTTTGGCACGGACGCATGCTGTATCTGTAAAACTAAACTAAACTAAAATGTCTGTGGCTATAAGGAGGGGAATAGGGGCACGTTCCTGAAACAATCATCATGTTACTGATGCTTCAAATTCTGAGCAAGTATCTGTTGCAGGTTACATGTCAATGTCCGGTGGCCCTGCGTGTGTAGGTTCTCTGTCATTATTGCTCAGCTATTGCAATTCCACCACTTATTGTCAGCTCATCAGTCTGCAGTTCACAATTCACCATGGAGAATATTGAAGGTGTAGGAAAGAACTGCAGATGTTGCTTTAAATCGAAGGTAGACACAAAATGCTGGAGTAACTCAGCGGGCCAGGCAGCCAGCATCTCTGGCGAGAAGGAATGGGTGGCGTTTCGGGTCGAGACCCTTCTTCAGTCTGATCTATCTCTCTCTCCTAACCCTATTCCTTCTCTACAGACATGCTGTCTGTTCCGCTGAGTTACTCCAGAATTTTGTGTCTACCCTGTAGAATATTGAAGTTAGATTTAGCTCTCAGGGCTAACGGAATCAAGGGATATGGGAAGAAAGCAGGAACGGGGCACTGATTGTGGATGATCAGCCATGATCATATTGAATGGCAGTGCAGGCTCGAAGGGCCGAATGGCCTACTCCTGCACCTATTGTCTATGCTTCTTTATTTCTATATAATTATTGTTCCAAATTTTCAATTGGATTGACATGTGTTTAAGATTAAGGGGAAAAGATTTAACAGGAACTTGATGGTTAATATTTTGACACAGTGGGTGGGTGTATGGAACGAGCTGTCACAGGAGGTGGTTGCGGCCAGCAAGGACTATCCCAATGTTTACGAAACAATTAGACATTTGTGGGGATATGGGCCAAATGCAGGCAGGTGGGACTAGTGTAGCTGGGACTTGTTGGCCGGTGTGGGCAAGTTGGGCCGAAGGACCTGTTTCCAGGCTGTATCACTGTGACTATCTTTGTGATTTGAATTTCCTGCCTAACACAGATCATTAGGAAAGAGATACGAGTGAGACAGAGAGTCGTTGCCTGGCCAGCTTGGCGTTATGTTCAGTAAAGGTGCTTTATTCATCATTTAGAATCATTTATACAATCACCAATCATTTATAAAGTCATAAATTTGTAAGTTCTAGGAGCAGAATTAGGCAATTCGGCCCATCACGTCTACTCTGTCATTCAATCACGGCAGATCTATCATTCTCCAGCCTGCTCCCCATAACCCCTGACACCCGTACTAATCAAGAATCTATCTATCTTTATTGTTGCAAGTTTCTTTTATTTTCAGATTTTATTTTATTTTGCTTTAGACTTTATTTACGTTAGAGACACAGTGCAAAAACAGGCTCTTCGGCCCACTGAGTCTGCACCGACCAGCGATCCCTGTACACTAGCACTATCCTACACACAATTCCATCATTTATAATTTTTACCAAACCCAATTATCCTGATTAAATATTACTGATTGTAAATGTCGTTGTCACCTTCCCCTGCGCTAATAATCATCCATTCTACATTCCCTTCATCATAGTCTGCTTTGATCTGTGTTTTCACACCTTGCCCTTCATATCTCCCTCTCCCCTGACTCTCAGTCTGAAGAAGGGTCTTGACCTGAAATGTCACCCATTCCTTCTCTCCAGAGATGCTGCCTGTCCCGCTGAGTTACTTCAGCACTTTGTGTCTAACCTATAAACCTGCACGTCTTTGGAGTGTGGGAGGAAACCGGAGCACCCGAAGAAAACCCAGGCAGGTCACGGGGAGAACGTACCAACTCCATAAGGACAGCATCCATAGTCAGGATGGAACCCGGGTCTCTGGCGCTGTGAGGCAGCAGCTCTACCCGCTGCACCGCTGTGTGCAGGCGCCCGTGTCCCCAAGCCTGGTGGTGCTGGGACAAGATGTTGCTTCACAGAAGCATGGTATGGAACTGCGTGAGTCTGATGCACATGCGATCGTTCCACAGCCTCTGCACGTCCTTTGCCAAGAGCATGGAAATGTGATTAGCTTCACTTCACCCTGCCTGTGACAAATGCCCAGTGATCTTTGCTCCCTGGAGCAGGATGGATGGAAAACGAGGAATCCTGCCGATCGCGAGCTATTATTCCCCAACCTGCACACCATTGCGGGCCGGAATCCTTCTCAGCCCAGTACACATGCAATTATCCCAAGATGCACAGAGTGCTGGAGTAACTCAGCGTGTCAGGCAGCATCTGTGGAGAACATGGATAGGTGACGTTTCACAGAGTGCTGGAATAACTCAGCGGGTCAGGCAGCATAGACAATAGGCGCAGGAGTAGGCCATTTGGCCCTTTGAGCCAGCACCGCCATTGAATGTGATCATGGCTGATCATCCCCCATCAGTACCCCGTTCCTGCCTTCTCCCCATATCCCCTGACTCCGCTATTTTTAAGAGCCCTATCTGGCTCTCTCTTGAAAGCATCCAGAGAACCTGCCTCCACTGCCCTCTGAGGCAGAGAATTCCACAGACTCACCACTCTCTGTGCGAAAAAGTGTTTCCTCGTCTCCGTTCTAAATGGCCTACTCCTTATTCTCAAACTGTGGCCCTTGGCTCTGGACTCTCCCAACATCGGGAACATGTTTCCTGCCTCTAGCATGTCCAAGCCCTTAACAATCTTATATGTTTCAGTGAGATACCCTCTCATCCTTCTAAACTCCAGAGTGTACAAGCCCAGCCGCTCCATTCTCTCAGCATATGACAGTCCCGCCATCCCGGGAATTAACCTTGTAAACCTACGCTGCACTCCCTCAATAGCAAGAATGTCCTTCCTCAAATTAGGGGACCAAAACTGCACACACTACTCCAGGTGTGGTCTCACTAGGGCTCTGTACAACTGCAGAAGGACCTCTTTGCTCCTATATTCGATTCCTCTTGTTATAAAGGCCAACATGCCATTCGCTTTCTTCACTGCCTGCTGTACCTGCATGCTTACTTTCATAGACTGATGTACAAGGACCCCCAGATCCCGTTGTACTTCCCCTTTTCCCAACTTGACGCCATTTAGATAGTAATCTGCCTTCCTGTTTTTGCTACCAAAGTGGATAACCTCACATTTATCCCCATTAAACTTCATCTGCCATGCATCTGCCCACTCCCCCAACCTGTCCAAGTCATCCTGCATTCTCATGGCATCCTCCTCACAGTTCACACTGCCACCCAGCTTTGTGTCATCTGCAAATTTGCTAATGTTACTCTGAATCCCTTCATCCAAATCATTGATGTATATTGTAAATAGCTGTGGTCCCAGCACCGAGCCTTGCGGTACCCCACTAGTCACTGCTGGTCCCAGCACCGAGCCTTGCGGTACCCCACTAGTCACTGCTGGTCCCAGCACAGAGCCTTGCGGTACCCCACTAGTCACTGCTGGTCCCAGCACCGAGCCTTGCTGTACCCCACTAGTCACTGCTGGTCCCAGCACAAAGCCTTGCGGTACCCCACTAGTCACTGCCTGCCATTCTGAAAGGGGCCCGTTAATCCCCACTCTTTGTTTCCTGGAGGACACGGATAGGTGACGTTTCACAGAGTGCTGGAGTAACTCAGCAGGTGTCAGGGGTTATGGGGAGAAAGCAGAAGAATGGGGTTAGGAGGGAGACATAGATCAGCCATGACTGAATGGCACAGTAGACTTGATGGGCTGAATGGCCTAATTCTGCTCCTATCACTAATGACAGTATGAGTTTAGCCGGTGCTGGGTGTAGGTGCTGGCAGGGAGACAGTCGCTGTGGCTGTGTGTATGAAATCATCCCGGCTGCCCGTCGCTCAGGGTGAGGGATAGTTTAGTTTAGAGATACAGCGCAGAAACAGGCCCTTCGGCCCACCGAGTCCATGCCGACCAGCGATTCCCGCACACTAACACTATCCTACAAACACTAGGGACAATTTACATTTACACCAAGCCAATTATCCAAGAAACCTTTACATCTTTGGAGTGTGGGAGGAAACCGGAGCACCCGGAGAAAACCCACGTGGTCTCGGGGAGAACGTGCAGACTCCGTACAGACAGCACCCGTAGTCAGGATTGAACCTGGGTCACTGGCGCTGTGAGGCAGCAGCTTCACTCGCTGCACTACCCCCAGTGTTGTGTTGGGTCATAGAGACATAGAAAATAGGTGCAGGAGGAGGCCATTCAGCCCTTTGAACCAGCACCACCATTCATTGTGATCATGGCAGATGATCCACAATCAGTAACCCATGCCTGCCTTCTCCCCATACCACTAGAGTCGGCCCCTAGAGCTAGCGGGATCAAGGTCACCACGCTCCATTGAATCATCGCTCAGTACTCACAGTTAATTACTGGTGACCTGGTTGCTTTCTAAGGAGGAATTAGAGTGGAAACTTCTGCAAGATTGCATATAAAAATCAAAGCTACAAGACTAATTGATTCTATTCCAGTGTAGTTCCAAAGCTGTTTATTCTGCCTGCCTGTGTTCAAAAAGGAACTGCAGATGCTGGAATATCGAAGGCACACAAAATTGCTGGGGAAACTCAGCGGGTGCAGCAGCATCTATGGAGCGAAGGAAATAGGCGACGTTTCGGGCCGAAACCCTTCTTCAGACTGTGCCTGCCTGCCTGCCTGCCTGTGGTAGATTTAGATTGTCTGTAATATCCCACCGCTCAATCAGTGGGTGGGAACACAAGTACAGTTTATAGATCCAGCATGGAAACAGGCCCTTCAGCCCATCGAGTCCCTACTGACCATCGATCACCCATTCACACTAGTTCCATGTTACCCACTCTCTCATCCACTCCCAACACACTAAAGACAATTTACAGAGGGCCAATTAACCTACAACCCTGCTCATCTTTGGGATTTGGGAGGAAACCGGAGCACCCGGAGAAAACCCACCCGATCAAATAGACAACATGCAAACTCCACCTGAGGACTCAGGTCAGGACCTTATGTGCTGCCTGTGTGGAGTTTGCATGTTCTCTTTATTTCCATTCCCTATCTCTGGACAATTCCTTCAGCACTGATGTTAATGGGTGGCACGGTGGCGCAGCGGTAGAGTTGCTGCCTCACAGCACCAGAGACCTGGGGTTAATCCTGACTACAGGTGCTGTCTGTGTGGAGTTTGCACGTTCTCCCCGTGACCTGTGTGGGTTTTCTCCGAGATCGGTTTCCTCCCACACTCCAAAGACGTGCAGGTTTGTTGGCTAATTGGCTTGGTGTAAATGTAAATTGTCCCTAGTGTTAATGTGCGGGGATCGCTGGTCGGCACGGACTCGATGGGCCAGAGAGCCTGTTTCTGCGCTGTATCTCTAAACTAAACTAATGCAGTAAACACCACTGTACGGATAAAATAAATTATTTCGTTTCCCTGGGTAAGGGACTGTAAACTGGAGGATGCAGCCAGCTTGGTCTTGGTTGTCTCCATACTGTGTCTCTAAAGTATACTCGTATCTTTCTTTTACCGTCTATATTCCCTTTGACTGTCTGTGGAAACCCTTCCCTTCACCCTGAAGGCAGGCTGACACATCCCGTTAGGAAGCAGTGAAGTGTAGAAATGAAGGCTGGCGTGTGGTTTTGTGTTGTAGTCTGCAGAGTTAATCCTCTGAGCAGAGAGAGAGAGAGAGAAACAAAAGGTGTGCCAGGTGTTACGATTCACCCGCGGAAGGTGAGAATAAGGGGACCACCGTTTTCCAACAGGACATATGGACATCACGGGCTGGTGTGGAACCACCCATTAGTATTCCAAGCTGCTGCCTATAATTTCACCCTTTGTTCTGTGAAGGCTTTATATCGAGGCACTGCCTCCCACACATCAGAAATATTCCGTCTCCTGTCCAAACAATCGTTCTGTTGAACTATTACAAGGAAGCATGAGGGGAGGGTATGGGTGTGTATAGCCTGGCACGCAATGAGTGCCCTGTAAACAACTTGGGGCGGCAGGGTGGCGCAGCGGTAGAGTTGCTGCCTTACACCGCCAGAGCCAAGGGTTCGATCCCAAATACGGGTGCTGATTGTACGGAGTTTGCACGTTCTCCCCATGACCTGCGTGGGTTTTCTCCGGGTGCTCCGGTTTCCTCCCACACTCCAAAGATGTGCAGGTTTGTAGGTTCATTGGCTTTGGTATAAATGTAAAATAATTGTCCCTAGTGTGTTAGTGTGCGGGGATCTAATGTGAAGCTCCTGGCCTCTGAAACCAGAGCTGGCACAGTCACTGAGATCTAGTCGGCCGATATGGTGGCAGGGACAGGAGGACAATAGACAATAGGTGCAGGAGTAGGCCATTCGGCCCTTCGAGCCAGCACCGCCATTCAATGTGATCATGGCAGATCATCCCCAATCAGTACCCCGTTCCTGCCTTCTCAGTGAGTCTCAGTGAACGGCCATGAGACTCACTGACCACTGATGGCTGGATATATTAAAAGATTAGATAAAGATTATAGTTATTTAATCTTTTAATATATTATATAATTACAGCACAAGGAGATAGAGAGGTGATGAAGACTTACTGTACGCTTGCCTTCATTGTCGGGGCAGTGAGTCAGTAAGTCACGTTGCAGCTTTATAGGACTTTGATCAGACCACATTTGGAGTATTATATGCACTGTAGTGAAAAGCTTTTGTTGTGTGTCAGCGGAAAGTCAGTGATTACAATCGAGCCATTTACAGTGTACAGGTACATGATAAAGGAATAACGTCCAGTGCAAGGTAAAGCCAGCAAAGTCCGATCAAGGATAGTCCGAGGGTCACCAAGGAGGTTCAGCACTGTTCTCATCCAACCACAACTAGACAGCCATGCTGATCTACTCTCAACAGCATTGGAGGGATGGAGGACCGGGTCGCTCTGGTCTGCCCGGCTCCACTCCAACCCGCCCCGCCCCACCGTGGGATTTATGATCTCGGAGTCGACACAGACAGTTCCCACGGCCACACCGTCACTGGGCAGGGACTTAGTGCCCACGGTTCACCTCACCCTTAATGCACTTCTTTAGAGTAGAGTTGCTGCCTGACTACGGGTGCTGTCTGTACGGAGTTTGCACATTTTCCCCGTGACCTGCGTGGGTTTTCCCCGGGTGCTCTGGTTTCCTCCCACACTCCAGAGACGTACAGGTTTGTAGGCTAATTGGCTTCTGTAACTTGTCTCCGTACAGACAGCACCCGTAGTCAGGATTGAACCGGGGTGTGTGAGGCAGCGGCTCTACCTGCGTACAGGGGATGTGTGGACAAGGGGTGAGGTCAGGGTTTGGGCGAGGGGAGGAGAGTGGAGTCATTGCCAACCCATAGTCTAGGTATGTTGCAAAGCCTACCTGAAGCGTCGTTGAAGATCTGCTGCTGAGGGTGTGCGCGATTTTGGCGCCGTTTAGAGGGGGCGGGTTTAAAACGCGATTTTCTCTAAGCTGTTCCAATCGAAAATGTTCAGCCTAGTTAATTATTAACGAAAAATCGCTGGAAGACCACGTCGCAAAAGCTATTATTAGGTTTAAAGGCCTTGAATAATAGTTATAGTAGTTTAAAAATCAATCTCTAAACCCGCGACCGTCAGCAACCGCAGGGTCTCATAAAGCAAACAGCAGAAGTTAGGTTGTATATTTTTACATTAAAAAGGGCTTCTAAAGATCCCTTTATACTAAGTTTAATATTGCGAGTAGCTCAATTTGGGCCCATTATATCGCGCAGTATTTTTCTCGGCATTTGGGGCACAAATCTACCGCAATGTGAACGTTCTAAACCAGCGCGTTCCACAGGGACCCACTGGAAAGCTGATTTAAATGGGCATTTATTTACAGCAATTAAACACTAAATTCCTTCCATTTGGCCTATAAATTAATGTAAATGAGATTTAAAAATCATGTTTTATTGTGAATTATTTGTGAATATTATTTGGACATTTAGGCTATTTAAAAATGTTAATCATTTATTAAGAAATGGATAGATGTTTAGATCTAGTAATTGAAGTCTGAAATTAGCTACAATTAGGTAACTAACTAATTATATGCTTTAATTTCAGGTCATCCAAGTAAGATTATTTTATATTTGTTTCAGAATGCTTCAATCTATGATAACTGAAATTTTCATTCAGTTCTCTTAATTTTTAAGAAAGTTATGGGCTTTTGACTGTTCACGATCACAGCTTTTTTGTTATGTCCATAGAAAATCAATAGGGAACAAGATGCTCATTTCCCAGTATGAAAATGGCCATAACTTTTAAAATGCTTGAGATATGAAAGTGAATTAGGTGTCAAATTAAACTTATTTTTATGCTTTATCTGATGGGATAAATTACAGACTTGATTTTTAAAATCTCAAAATTTTGTAACATTGCTACATAGTCTTCTTTAACCATGGAGTATCGGCTCCCCCCGCTGGCTCCAGCTGATACTGCAGCTCCGTGGTGACTGTCGCTCAGTGAACAGTCCGCCTGGGACAGGGGAGGGGAGTGGTCACCATGGGCCACAGTGGCCACCGCTCGGACATCAGGTAAGGGTCTCACCGTTGGACGGGAAGGTCAGGCCGCCCACCATCACCCTGCTACCTCACATAATTCATTCTGTATCATCAATACAATCTGAAGAAAGATCCCATCCCGAAACGTCACCTATCCATGTTCTCCACAGATGCTGCCTGACCCGCTGAGTTACTCCAGCACTCTGTGAAACGTCATCTATCCATGTTCTCCAAAGATGCTGCCTGACCCGCTGAGTTACTCCAGCACTCTGTGAAACGTCACCTATCCATCTCTCCACAGATGCTTCAGATTCAGATTCAACTTTAATTGTCTTTGTCAGTGTACAATACATAGACAACAAAATGCAGTTAGCATCTCCCTGGAAGAGCGACATAGAATATGATTTCAATAAATAAATCTATTTACATGCATACAGACATAGTGTTTTCCTGTGGGAGGAGTGTCCGGGGGGGGGGGGGGGGGTGATTGGCAATCACCGAGGTACGTTGTTGAGTAGAGTGACAGCCGCCGGGAAGAAGCTGTTCCTGGACCTGCTGGTTCGGCAACGGAGAGACCTGTAGCGCCTCCCGGATGGTAGGAGGGTAAACAGTCCATGGTTGGGGTGAGAGCAGTCCTTGGCGATGCTGAGCGCCCTCCGCAGACAACGCTTGCTTTGGACAGACTCAATGGAGGGGAGTGAGGAACCGGTGATGCGTTGGGCAATTTTCACCACCCTCTGCAATGCCTTCCGGTCGGAGACAGAGCAGTTGCCGTACCATACTGTGATACAGTTGGTAAGGATGCTCTCGATGGTGCAGCGGTAGAAGTTCACCAGGATCTGAGGAGACAGATGGACCTTCTTCAGTCTCCTCAGGAAGAAGAGACGCTGGTGAGCCTTCTTGATCAGAGTTGAGGTATTGTGGGTCCAAGAGAGGTCATCAGAGATGTTGACTCCCAGGAACCTGAAGCTAGAAACACGTTCCACCTCCGTCCCGTTAATGTGGATGGGGGTGTGCGTGCCGCCCCTAGACTTCCTGAAGTCTACAATGAGCTCCTTGGTCTACTTGGAGTTAAGGGCCAGGTTGTTGTCAGCGCACCATGCTGCTAGGAGCTGGACCTCCTCCCTGTAGGCCGACTCATCGTTGTCGCTGATGAGGCCAATCACCGTTGTATCATCTGCATACTTGATGATGGTGTTGTACCATGTACAGGTGTGCAGTCATAGGTGAAGAGGGAGTAGAGGAGGGGGCTCAGCACACAGCCCTGTGGAACGCCGGTGTTCAGGGTGAGGGTTGAAGAGGTGTGCTTGTCTAACCTAACAGACTGGGGTCTGTTGGTTAGAAAGTCCAGTATCCAGTTGCAGAGGGAGGGGTCGATGCCCAGGTTACCGAGTTTGGTGATCAGTTTAGATGGTATAATGGTGTTGAATGCTGAGCTATAATCGATGAACAGCATTCTTACGTAAGTGTCTCTGTTGTCGAGGTGGGAGAGGGCGGAGTGAAGTGCCGTTGAGATGGCATCCTCCGTATGCTGCCTGACCCGCTGAGTTACTCCAGCACTCTGTGAAACGTCACCTATCCATGTTCTCCACAGATGCTGCCTGACCCGCTGAGTTACTCCAGCACTCTGTGAAACGTCACCTATCCATGTTCTCCACAGATGCTGCCTGACCCGCTGAGTTACTCCAGCACTCTGTATCCTTTTGTGTAAACCAGCATCTGCTGTTCATTATTTCTTCCTTGAACAGTTTATTCCGTATAATAAATATAGTCTTCTGTTGCAGAGGATCGATGGGCCTTCTTGAGGGTAAACCCATGAGAAGCAACTGGCCCAGGTGGAGTTCCAGGCCGTGACCTTAGTAGCTGCGCGGACCAGCTAGCGGGAGTATCCGCAGACATCTTTAACCTCCCCCACTTGCTTCAAGAAGACCCCCATCATTCCAGTGCTGAAGAAAAGCAAGACCACGTGCCTAAACAACTACCATCCAGTGGCCTTGACATTCCCCATTATGGAATGTTTTGAGAAGCTAGTTATGGAACGCATTAAATCCAGTCTTCCCAGCAACCTTGACCCTACAGTTCACGGACAATGCCATCGCCCTGGCCTTACACTCATCCCTGGAACGCCTGGATAGGAGAGACACCTACAGCAGACTCCTACAGCTCTGCCTTTAACACCATTACACCATCCAAGCTCATCACCATGACACTGGACGTTGTCAGCACTCCTCTCTGACTGGATCCCCGACTTCCTGACCCACAGACCCCAATCAGTGAGGATAGGGGACAAATCATCCTCCTCCACCATAATCCTCAACATGGGGGCTCCGCACGGCTGCCTTCTCAGCCCCCCTTCTTGTACACCCACCACTCTGCAGCCAAGTACAAATCTAATTCCATTTACCAAGTCGCAGACGACACCACCATTGTGGGCCGGATATCAAATATGATGAGACGGAATACAGGAAGGAGGTTGAGAACCCCTTTCTCTCAATGTCAGACAAAGGATATAGTGATGGGCTTCAGGAAGTGAAGCGGTCCACATACCCCAGTCTGCATTGACGGCACCAAAGTAATCTTCAAATTCCTCTGAGTTAATATCACCAACCACTTTTCCAGGACCACCCATATTGAAGCAATGACCAAGCGAGCACACCAACACCTGTACTTCTTCAGAAGGCTGAGGGAGTTCAGCATGTCCCCTACACCTCTCACCAACTTCTACAGATGCGCCACAGAAAGCAGTTTATCAGGATGCATCACAGCTCCATCCAAGGCCGCGAGAAATTGCAGCAAATTGTGGACGCAGCCCAGACCATCACACAAACCAAGCTCGACACAAAATGCTGGAGTAACTCAGCGCGACAGGCAGCATCTCTGGATAGAATGAATGGGTGACGTTATTCTGGCAGTCTGTGTCTATCATCAGTGTAAAATAGCATCTGCAGTTCCTTCCTACACAAACCAACCTATCTTCTATTGACTCCGTTTATACATCACGCTGAATCGGCAAGGCCAGCAGCATCATCAAGGACCAGTCTCACCCTGGTCACTCCCTTTTCTCCCCTCTCCCATCAGGCAAGAGGTACAGAAATGTGAAAAAGCACACCTCCAGATTCAGGGACAGTTTTTTCCCGGCTGCTATCAGGCAACTGAACCATCCTTCCAACAACCAGAGAGCGGTCCTGAACTACTATCTACCTCATTGGTGACCCTCGGACTATCCTTGATCGGACTTTGCTGGCTTTACCTTGCACTAAACATTATTCCTTTATCCTGTATCTGTACACTGTAAATGGCTCGATTGTAATCATGTATTGTCTTTCCACTGACTGGCTAGCACGGAACAAAAGCTTTTCACTGTACCTCGGTACACGTGACAATAAACTAAACTGAACTGAAACTGAAGAAGGGTCCCGACCTGAAACAGCATCTGTCCATTCCCTCCACAGACGCTGCCTGACCCACACAGTTCCTCCAGCACTTTGTGTGTTGCTGAAGATCCCAGCGTCTGCAGTTACTCTTGTGCCCCTTGGCATCTGTTTGTATTCTACTTGGGAAATATTCCCTGGTGCTTTGGCTAATATTTATTCTTTAATCAATACCACTTTAAAATAAACAGATTTGCTCAGGTGGTCATTACATCATAGTTTGTGTGAGAATACAACAATGTATTTCCTACATTAAGGCTCTGGATTCACTTAGAGCACAGAACAGTCCAGCACAGGAACATGCCCTTCGGCCCACAATGTCCATGCTAGACACTGATCTCCTCTGCCTGTACATAACCCATATCCCTGCATGTCCATGTGCCTATCGGACACCCTCCCAAACACCTACTGTCGTATCTGCCTCCACAACCATCCCTGGCAGCTGGTTCCAGGCACCCATTGCCCTCTGTGTAAAACACTTGTCCCGCACATGTACTTTAAACTTTACCCCTCTCACCTTAAAGTTACACCTCCAGTGTTGGACATTCCCACCCTGGTTCTGTCGACTCTATCTATGCCTCTCATAAATGTATATAATTCTCTCAGCCTCTGACGTTCCAGATCAAACAAATCCAAATGTGTGCACTGATATATCTTAACTCTGAGCGAGAATTGGCACGTACTGAGCTAGGCTGCACGGTGGCGCAGCGGGTAGAGCTGCTGCCTCACAGAGACCCGGGTTCCATCCTGACTACATGTGCTGTCTGTACGGAGTTTGTACGTTCTCTCTGTGACCGCGTGGGTTTTCTCCAGTTTCCTCCCACAATCCAAAGACGTACGGGTTTGTAGGTTCATTGGCCTCTGTAAATTGTCCCCACTTTATAAATAGAACTAGCGTGAATGGGTGATTGCTGGTGTTTACTTCAAAAGTATTTCCTGTTGGCAAGTCGGTGTGGAAGGTGAAAGCTCGGCAGAAAAGGCTCGGGGGAAGTTCCTCGCGCTTTGCTCTGAGCAACTGCTGTCAACTCCAGTCTTTGGCCTTAGCTCTTGGACAGAGGAGGACAATGAATGCTGGTTCATCCACACCTACATGATCACCCATGCACTGAGAATGGGGACGGCATGGTGGCACAGTGGGAGAGTTGCTGCCTCACAGCGCCAGAGACCCGGGTTCCATCCTGACTACGGGTGCTGTCTGTACAGAGTTTGTACGTTATCCCTGTGACCGCGTGGGTTTTCTCCAGGTGCTCTGGTTTCCTCCCACATTCCAAAGGCGTGCGGGTTTGTGGGTTAATTGGCCTCAGTAAATTGCCCCTGGTGCTAGTGGTGCCGGTGTACACAGAGATCGCCGGTCGGCTCGGACTCCGTGGGCCCAAGGGCCAGTTTTCACACTACCTCTAAACTAAGCTAAACTTAACTAAACTAAACTAATTGCAGCCTTGCCTGCGAACGGCAACTGTGGAGGAGTGGGAGTGATCGGCAGGTGGAAAGACAGCAGTGGGTTGTGGGGTGAAGGAGGGGCACTCTGGACCATGTGTTGTGCACTTCTCCCCTCTCCTATCGGGCAAGAGGTACAGATGTGTGAAAACACACACCTCTAGATTTAGGGACAGTTTTGTCCCAGCTGTTTTCAGGCAACTGAATTATCCTATCACCACTAACACAGAGCAATCCTGACCTTCCATCTACCTCATTGGAGACCCTCGGACTATCTTTGATAGGACGTTACTGGCTTTACCTTGCACTAAACATATCTGAATGGTCAGATTAGGAAAGGGGAGGTGCAACGAGATCTGGGTGTACATCAGTCACTGAAACATAGAAACATAGAAATTAGGTGCAGGAGTAGGCCATTCGGCCCTTCGAGCCTGCACCGCCATTCAATATGATCATGGCTGATCATCCAACTCAGTATCCCGTACCTGCCTTCTCTCCATACCCTCTGATCCCCTTAGCCACAAGGGCCACATCTAACTCCCTCTTAAATATAGCCAATGAACTGGCCTCGACTACCCTCTGTGGCAGGGAGTTCCAGAGATTCACCACTCTCTGTGTGAAAAAAGTTCTTCTCATCTCGGTTTTAAAGGATTTCCCCCTTATCCTTAAGCTGTGACCCCTTGTCCTGGACTTCCCCAACATCGGGAGCAATCTTCCTGCATCCAGCCTGTCCAACCCCTTAAGAATTTTGTAAGTTTCTATAAGATCCCCTCTCAATCTCCTAAATTCTAGAGAGTATAAACCAAGTCTATCCAGTCTTTCTTCATAAGACAGTCCTGACATCCCAGGAATCAGTCTGGTGAACCTTCTCTGCACTCCCTCTATGGCAATAATGTCCTTCCTCAGATTTGGAGACCAAAACTGTACGCAATACTCCAGGTGTGGTCTCACCAAGACCATGTACAACTGCAGTAGAACCTCCCTGCTCCTATACTCAAATCCTTTTGCTATGAAAGCTAACATACCATTCGCTTTCTTCACTGCCTGCTGCACCTGCATGCCCACTTTCAATGACTGGTGTACCATGACACCCAGGTCTCGCTGCATCTCCCCTTTTCCTAGTCGGCCACCATTTAGATAATAGTCTGCTTTCCTGTTTTTGCCACCAAAATGAATAACCTCACATTTATCCACATTATACTGCATCTGCCAAACATTTGCCCACTCACCCAGCCTATCCAAGTCACCTTGCAGTCTCCTAGCATCCTCCTCACAGCTAACACTGCCCCCCAGCTTAGTGTCATCCGCAAACTTGGAGATATTGCCTTCAATTCCCTCATCCAGATCATTAATATATATTGTAAATAGCTGGGGTCCCAGCACTGAGCCTTGCGGTACCCCACTAGTCACTGCCTGCCATTGTGAATAGGACCCGTTTACTCCTACTCTTTGCTTCCTGTTTGCCAGCCAGTTCTCTATCCACATCAATACTGAACCCCCAATGCCGTGTGCTTTACGTTTGTAAACTAATCTCTTATGTGGGACCTTGTCAAAAGCCTTCTGGAAGTCCAGATACACCACATCCACTGGTTCGCCCCTATCCACTCTACTAGTTACATCCTCGAAAATTTTTATAAGATTCGTCAGACATGATTTACCTTTTGTAAATCCATGCTGACTTTGTCCAATGATTTCACCACTTTCCAAATGTGCTGCTATCCCATCTTTAATAACTGACTCTAGCAGTTTCCCCACTACCGATGTTAGACTAACTGGTCTGTAATTCCCCGTTTTCTCTCTCCCTCCCTTTTTAAAAAGTGGGGTTACGTTTGCTACCCGCCAATCCTCAGGAACTACTCCAGAATCTAAAGAGTTTTGAAAGATTATTACTAATGCATCCACTATTTCTGGAGCTACTTCCTTAAGTACTCTGGGATGCAGCCTATCTGGCCCTGGGGATTTATCGGCCTTTAATCCATTTAATTTACCCAACACCACTTCCCGGCTAACCTGGATTTCACTCAATTCCTCCAACTCCTTTGACCCGCGGTCCCCTGCTATTTCCGGCAGATTATTTATGTCTTCCTTAGTGAAGACGGAACCAAAGTAGTTATTCAATTGGTCCGCCATATCCTTGTTCCCCATGATCAACTCACCTGTTTCTGACTGCAAGGGACCTACATTTGTTTTAACTAATCTCTTTCTTTTCACATATCTATAAAAACTTTTGCAGTCAGTTTTTATGTTCCCTGCCAGTTTTCTTTCATAATCTATTTTTCCTTTCCTAATTAAGCCCTTTGTCCTCCTCTGCTGGTCTCTGAATTTCTCCCAGTCCTCCGGTATGCTGCTTTTTCTGGCTAATTTGTACTGCATCATCCTTCGCTTTGATACTATCCCTGATTTCCCTTGTTATCCACGGATGCACTACCTTCCCTGATTTATTCTTTTGCCAAACTGGGATGAACAATTTTTGTAGTTCATCCATGCAGTCTTTAAATGTCTTCCATTGCATATCCACCGTCAACCCTTTTAGAATTAATTGCCAGTCAATCTTGGCCAATTCACGTCTCATACCCTCAAAGTTACCTTTCTTTAAGTTCAGAACCATTGTTTCTGAATTAACAATGTCACTCTCCATCCTAATGAAGAACTCAACCATATTATGGTCACTCTTGCCCAAGGGGGCACGTACAACAAGACTGCTAACTAACCCTTCCTCATTACTCAATACCCAGTCTAAAATAGCCTGCTCTCTCGTTGGTTCCTCTACATGTTGATTTAGGTAACTATCCCGCATACATTCCAAAAAATCCTCTTCCTCAGCACCCCTGCCAATTTGATTCACCCAATCTATATGTAGATTGAAGTCACCCATTATAACGGTTTTGCCTTTGTCGCACGCATTTCTAATTTCCTGTTTGATACCATCTCCAACTTCACTACTACTGTTAGGTGGCCTGTACACAACACCCACCAGCGTTTTCTGCCCCTTAGTGTTTCGCAGCTCTACCCATACCGATTCCACATCCTGCAAACTAATGTCCTTCCTTTCCATTGCGTTAATCCCCTCTCTAATCAGCAACGCTACCCCACCTCCTTTTCCTTTCTCTCTATCCCTCCTGAATATTGAATATCCCTGGATGTTCAGCTCCCAGCCTTGGTCACCCTGGAGCCATGTCTCCGTGATCCCAACTATATCATAGTCATTAATAGCTATCTGCACATTCAACTCAACCACCTTATTACGAATGCAGGCAGGTACAGCAGGCAGTGAAGAAAGCTCAATCAATCAATTTATTCATCACATACACAGTAAAGTGCAGTGAAATGAATTTTCACTGCAATGGCATGTTGGCCTTCATAGCGAGAGGATTTGATTTTAGAAGCAAGGAGGTCCTTCTGCAGTTGTACAGGGCCCTGGTGAGACCGCACCTGGAGTATTGTGTGCAGTTTTGGTCTCCTAATTTGAGGAAGGACATTCTTGCTATTGAGGGAGTGCAGAGTAGGTTCACCAGGTTAATTCCCAGGATGGCAGGACTGACATATGATGAAAGAATGGGTCGACTGGGCTTGTATTCACTCGAATTTAGAAGGATGAGAGGGGATCTTATAGAAACATATATAATTCTTAAGGGATTGGACACGCTAGAGGCAGGAAACATGTTCCCGATGTTGGAGGAGTCCAGAACCAGGGGTCACAGTTTAAGAATAAGGGATCGGCCATTTAGGACTGAGATGAGGAAAAACGTTTTCACCCAGAGGGTTGTGAATCTGTGGAATTCTCTGCCACAGAAGGCAGTGGAGGCCAATTCACTGGATGTTTTCATGAGAGTTAGATCTAGCTCTTAGGGCTAACGGAATCATGGTAACGGTAACGGATATGGGGAGAAAGCAGGAACGGTGTATTGATTTTAGATGATCAGCCATGATCATATTGAATGGCGGTGCTGGCTCTAAGGGCCGAACGGCCTACTCCTGCACCTAATTTCTATGTTTCTAAATGTTATTCCCTTTTGTATCTCTTCTCCCCTCTCCCATCAGGCAAAAGGTACAGGTGTGAAAACGTACACCTCCAGATTCAGGGACAGTTTCTTCCCAGCTGTTGTCAGGCAACTGAACCATCCTCTCACCAACTAGAGTGCGGTTCTGGCTTCCCATCTACCTCATTGGAGATCCTCAAACTATCTTTAATCGGACTTTACTGGACTTTACCTTGCACTAAACGTTATTCCCTTATCATGTATCTGTACACTGTGGACGGCTCGATTGTAATCAGTCAGTGTTTCTGCTGACTGAACAGCACGCAACAAAAGCTTCTCATTGTACCTCATTAATGTTTTATTATTATTAATGTTTAATGTTTTCTGAGTCATCCGTAACTGTCACTGTATGTCATGTTGTTACTTGTGGGGGGAGCACCAAGGCAAATTCCTTGTATGTGAATACTTGGCCAATAAACTTACTTACTTACTTACACATGACAATAAACTAAACTGAATGAAGGTGAAAATATTGACATTTTCTTTAACAATTTTAAAGTCGACAAAGCTTTAGCACTAGTTTATGGTTAATTGGATCAAGGTGAGAGGAGACAGATTGAATTGTAAACTGAGCGGCAACTTTTTCAAACAGGATGTGGTGAAGATATGGAACGAGCTGCCACAGGAAGTAGTTGTGGCAGAAACTACTGCAACATTTAGATCAATGTTACTAGAGCGATTTATGATTTAGATCGTTACATAGAAAACATAGAAACATAGAAATTAGGTGCAGGAGTAGGCCATTCGGCCCTTCGAGCCTGCACCGCCATTCAATATGATCATGGCTGATCATCCAACTCAGTATCCCGTACCTGCCTTCTCTCCATACCCTCTGATCCCTTTAGCCACAAGGGCCACATCTAACTCCCTCTTAAATATAGCCAATGAACTGGCCTCGACTACCCTCTGTGGCAGGGAGTTCCAGAGATTCACCACTCTCTGTGTGAAAAAAGTTCTTCTCATCTCGGTTTTAAAGGATTTCCCCCTTATCCTTAAGCTGTGACCCCTTGTCCTGGACTTCCCCAACATCGGGAGCAATCTTCCTGCATCTAGCCTGTCCAACCCCTTAAGAATTTTGTAAGTTTCTATAAGATCCCCTCTCAATCTCCTAAATTCTAGAGAGTATAAACCAAGTCTATCCAGTCTTTCTTCATAAGACAGTCCTGACATCCCAGGAATCAGTCTGGTGAACCTTCTCTGCACTCCCTCTATGGCAATAATGTCCTTCCTCAGATTTGGAGACCAAAACTGTACGCAATACTCCAGGTGTGGTCTCACCAAGACCATGTACAACTGCAGTAGAACCTCCCTGCTCCTATACTCAAATCCTTTTGCTATGAAAGCTAACATACCATTCGCTTTCTTGACTGCCTGCTGCACCTGCATGCCCACTTTCAATGACTGGTGTACCATGACACCCAGGTCTCGCTGCATCTCCCCTTTTCCTAGTTACGTGAATAGGAAAGATTTAGAGGGATATGGGCCAAACGTGGGCAGGTGGGACAAGTGTAGATGGGGCATCTTGGTTAGCGTGGGCAAGTTGGGCCAAAGGGCCTGTTTCTGAGCTGTATGACTCTATGGTCAAACTAGGTCAACTAATAATGTTTAAGAAATAACTGCAGATGCTGTGTGCCTCTAAGCTGCTGTTGTTCCAGTCGACACTAAACTAGGTTTCTTGCAGCTTGGTGTAAGCACGCCTATGTTGATAAAATTCTGCAGCATTTGCAATGTACTGCCTGCCCGCACCACAATGTCAGAAAAACAACTATATGACTTTAACTTAGATGATTAATAGGAAACCACACTGCAGTAGTTATAGAATCTGCAGTGACAACCTTTAGTTTTCACAGAGAGTTGTAGACGCTGCCCAGACCATCACGCTCACAAACCAACCTCCCTTCCATTGACTCCATCTACAACTCACGCTGCCTCGGCAAGGCCAGAAGCATCATCAAGGACCAGTCTCACCCTGGCCACTCCCACTTCTCCCCTCTCCCATCGGGCAAGAGGTACAGAAGTATGAAAACACACACCTCCAGATTCAGGGACAGTTTCTTCCCGGCTGTGATCAGGCAACTGAATCATCCTGTGAACCATCACATAGAGATGTTGTCCCCCCCCCCTCAATGCTTCTAAACTCCAGCGAGTACAGGCCCAGTGCCAATAAACACTCATCATAGGTTAACCCACTCATTCCTGGGACCATTCTTGTAAACCTCCTCTGGACCCTCTCCAGAGCCAACACATCCTTCCTCAGATATGGGGCCCAAAACTGCTTTCAATACTCCAAATATTTGGACCCGTTGGTAGAAATGTTTGGGCAGCTGTTCAATGGAGTTGGGTTGAAGGAGGAAAGAGGTGTGGAGAGGTGAGGGATTACCTGAGCTCAGGGTCCTGGTAACTGAATTCAATGCTGCCAGCTGACCAAAGGTCCATAGACCTGGCAGGGCATGGTGTTGGTGGTGCAAGGAACATAGACAATAGGTGCAGGAGTAGGCCATTCGGCCCTTCGAGCCAGCAATACCATTCAATATGATCATGGTTGATCATCCAGAATCAGTACCCCGTTCCTGCTTTCTCCCCATATCCCTGAGCCCAAAGAGCCCTAAGAGCTAAATCTACCTTTCTCTTGAATACATCAATGAGTTGCTGCCTCACAGCGCCAGAGACCTGGATTCGATCCCGACCACGGGTGCTGTCTGTACGGTGTTTGTTCATTCTCCCTGAGACTGCATGGGTTTTCCCCGAGATCTTCGGTTTCCTCCCACACTCCAAAGATGTACAGATTTGTAGGTTAATTGACTTGGTATAAATGTAAGTTGTCCCTAGTAGGGTTGTGTACGAGGATTGCTGGTCGGTGTGGGCCTGTTTCTGCACTGTATCTGGAAACTAAACTCAAGTGGATGTTATAGGTTGTTCTGTTACTTTTTATTAGTATGACTGTATGGAAAATCAAATTCCCCGTATGTTGCAAAACATACTTGGCTAATAAAGTATGACTATGATTAGATGGTGAGGAGGTTCTGAAACGAATGTGTGCAGTTTCACAATGAGTCGCCGCTTCATCAGTAAAGCAGTTAGTTGGTGAATGGTCTGGAGAGGAGAGCTGCCTGGGTTAGAGGGTCTCAGCTACAGGGGCAGGTTGGACAACTTGGGTTGTTTTGTCTGTAAAGGGAAGACATGATAGAAATATACGAGACACGTAGTGGGGTTAGACAGTCAGGGTGGGAATGTCAAAGAATAGTGGGCACAGCTGTAAGATGAAAGGGGACAAGGTTTAAAAGGTTTACAAGGTTTAACCCGTCTGAAGAAGGGTTTAGTCCCAAAACGTTGCCTATTTCCTTCGCTCCATAGATGCTGCCGCACCCGCTGAGTTTCTCCAGCATTTTTGTCTAACTTCGATTTTCCAGCATCTGCAGTTTCTTCTTAAACTAAAGGTTTAAACAGTCATCAGCGTAGGTTTACAAGGTTAATTCCCGGGATGGCGGGACTGTCACATGCTGAGAGAATGGAGCAGCTGGGCTTGTACACTCTGGAGTTTAGAAGGATGAGAGGATATCTCATTGAAACATATAAGATTGTTAAGGGTTTGGACACGCTAGAGGCAGGAAACATGTTCCCGATGTTGGGGGAGTCCAGAACCAAGGGCCACAGTTTAAGAATAAGGGGTAAGCCATTTAGAACGGAGACGAGGAAACACTTTTTCTCACAGAGAGTTGTGAGTCTGTGGAATTCTCTGCCTCAGAGGGTGGTGGAGGCCGGTTCTCTGGATACTTTCAAGAGAGAGCTAGATAGGGCTCTTAAAGATAGAGTCAGGGAATATGGGGAGAAGGCAGGAACGGGGTACTGATTGGGGATGATCAGCCATGATCACATTGAATGGCGGTGCTGGCTCGAAGGGCTGAATGGCCTACTCCTGCACCTATTGTCTATTGTCCATTAAAGGAGATGTGCAGGCTAGTTTGTTTACAGAGAGTGATGGATGCCAGGCGTGGTGGTGGCGGCAGGTACGGTCATGGTGTTTAAGAGGCTCTTCGATCACCACATGGATATGGAGGGATATGGATCACATGTAGGCAGGTGAGTGATAGAGTCACACAGCGTGGAAACAGGCCCTTCAACCCAACTTGTCCACATCGGCCAACGTCCCACCTGTCCACGTTTGGCCCATATCCCTCTAAACCTGTTCTATCCATGTATCCATGAACTTTCTTTATCCCAGGAGGGAAATTGATCTGTCAAATAGTCATAAACCACAAACTACATGAAACATGAAATGTCGTGATAGTCCCTGCCAGAAACACCACAGCGACTAGTTCTGGGGCTACAACTGGGTGGGTGGGAATGAAGCCAGAAAATACATTTGTTGCTTCATAAATTCATAAATTCTCAGAGCAGAATTAGGCCATTCGGCCCATCTCTACTCTGCCACTCAATCAAGGCTGATCTATCTCTCCCTCCTAACCCCATTCTCCTGCCTTCTCCTCATAGCCCCTGACATCCGTACACACCATTAACATTATAACACAAACCACCGAGTAGCTGCAAATATCAACAAGTAGACGTTGATCCGTGCTGTGGCTCAGATCTATGTCTCCAGTTCCTTATCACTGTAACCTGAGCTGATATGCAAGTTGCTGAGAACAGCGTGGGTGTTATTTCACATCAACGCCTATTGCTCACGTCCTGGAAACTGTGACAGATAACCACAGCGGGCAAAGTGATCACGAAACCTCCATCCAAACTGTTCAGTTTCACAACTGAATTATACTCTAGCTGGAGAGTTCTTTAGACACTGGATTACGGTCCCTGCTCACACTCGCCCACATCGACCAACATGCCCCGTCTACACTAGTCCCACCCCGACCAACATGCCCCATCTACACTAGTCCCACCCCGACCAACATGCCCCATCTACACTAGTCCCACCCCGACCAACATGCCCCATCTACACTAGTCCCACCCCGACCAACATGCCCCATCTACACTAGTCCCACCCCGACCAACATGCCCCATCTACACTAGTCCCACCCCGAACAACATGCCCCAACTACACTAGTCCCACCCCGACCAACATGCCCCATCTACACTAGTCCCACCCCGACCAACATGCCCCATCTACACTAGTCCCACCCCGACCAACATGCCCCATCTACACTAGTCCCACCCCGACCAACATGCCCCATCTACACTAGTCCCACCCCGACCAACATGCCCCATCTACACTAGTCCCACCCAGACCAACATGCCCCATCTACACTAGTCCCACCCCGACCAACATGCCCCATCTACACTAGTCCCATCCCCGACCAACATGCCCCATCTACACTAGTCCCACCCCGACCAACATGCCCCATCTACACTAGTCCCACCCAGACCAACATGCCCCATCTACACTAGTCCCACCCCGACCAACATGCCCCATCTACACTAGTCCCACCCAGACCAACATGCCCCATCTACACTAGTCCCACCCCGACCAACATGCCCCATCTACACTAGTCCCATCCCCGACCAACATGTCCCATCTACACTAGTCCCACCCCGACCAACATGCCCCATCTACACTAGTCCCATCCCCGACCAACATGCCCCATCTACACTAGTCCCACCCTGACCAACATGCCCCATCTACACTAGTCCCGCATCAACCAACATGCCCCATCTACACTATTCCCATCCCCGACCAACATGCCCCATCTACACTAGTCCCACCCTGATCAACATGCCCCATCTACACTAGTCCCATCCCCGACCAACTTGCCCCATCTACACTAGTCCCACCCCGACCAACTTGCCCTATCTACACTAGTCCCACCCCGACCAACATGCCCCATCTACACTAGTCCCACCGCGACCAACATGCCCCATCTACACTAGTCCCACCCTGACCAACATGCCTCATTTACACTAGTCCACCCCGACCAACTTGCCCCATCTACACTAGTCCCACCCCGACCAACATGCCCCATCTACACTAGTCCCACCCCGACCAACATGCCCCATCTACACTAGTCCCACCCCGACCAACATACCCCATCTACACTAGTCCCACCCCAGACCAACATGCTCCATCTACACTAGTCCCACCCCGACCAACATGCCCCATCTACACTAGTCCCACCCCGACCAACATGCCCCATCTACACTAGTCCCATCCCCGACCAACATGCCCCATCTACACTAGTCCCACCCTGACCAACATGCCCCATCTACACTAGTCCCGCATCAACCAACATGCCCCATCTACACTATTCCCATCCCCGACCAACATGCCCCATCTACACTAGTCCCACCCTGATCAACATGCCCCATCTACACTAGTCCCATCCCCGACCAACTTGCCCCAGCTACACTAGTCCCGCATCGACCAACATGCCCCATCTACACTAGTCCCACCCCGACCAACTTGCCCTATCTACACTAGTCCCCCCCCCGACCAACATGCCCCATCTACACTAGTCCCACCCTGACCAACATGCCCCATCTACACTAGTCCCGCATCGACCAACATGCCCCATCTACACTAGTCCCATCCCCGACCAACATGCCCCATCTACACTAGTGTTCAAAAGGGAACTGCAGATGCTGGAATATCGAAGGTACACAAAATTGCTGGAGGAACTCAGCGGGTGCAGCAGCATCTATGGAGCGAATGGAGTCTGAAGAAGGGTTTCGGCCCGAAACGTCGCCTATTTCCTTCGCTCCATAGATGCTGCTGCACCCGCTGAGTTCCTCCAGCAATTTTGTGTACCTTCCATCTACACTAGTCCCACCCTGACCAACATGCCCCATCTACACTAGTCCCATCCCCGACCAACTTGCCCCATCTACACTAGTCCCACCCCGACCAACTTGCCCTATCTACACTAGTCCCACCCCGACCAACATGCCCCATCTACACTAGTCCCACCGCGACCAACATGCCCCATCTACACTAGTCCCACCCTGACCAACATGCCTCATTTACACTAGTCCAACCCCGACCAACTTGCCCCATCTACACTAGTCCCACCCCGACCAACATGCCCCATCTACACTAGTCCCACCCCGACCAACAGGCCCCAGCTACACTAGTCCCATCCCCGACCAACATGCCCCATCTACACTAGTCCCACCCCGACCAACATGCCCCATCTACACTAGTCCCATCCCCGACCAACATGCCCCATCTACACTAGTCCCACCCTGACCAACATGCCCCATCTACACTAGTCCCACATCGACCAACATGCCCCATCTACACTAGTCCCATCCCGACCAACTTGCCCCATCTACACTAGTCCCACCCCGACCAACATGCCCCATCTACACTTGTCCCATCCCCGACCAACATGCCCCATTTACACTAGTCCAACCCCGACCAACTTGCCCTATCTACACTAGTCCCACCCCGACCAACATGCCCCATCTACACTAGTCCCACCCCGACCAACATGCCCCATCTACACTAGTCCCACCCTGACCAACATGCCCCATCTACACTAGTCCCGCATCGACCAACATGCCCCATCTACACTAGTCCCACCCCGACCAACTTGCCCTATCTACACTAGTCCCACCCCGACCAACATGCCCCATCTACACTAGTCCCACCCTGACCAACATGCCCCATCTACACTAGTCCCGCATCGACCAACATGCCCCATCTACACTAGTCCCATCCCCGACCAACATGCCCCATCTACACTAGTCCCACATCGACCAACATGCCCCATCTACACTAGTCCCATCCCCGACCAACTTGCCCCATCTACACTAGTCCCACCCCGACCAACATGCCCCATCTACACTAGTCCCATCCCCGACCAACATGCCCCATCTACACCAGTCCCACCCCGACCAACATGCCCCATCTACACTAGTCCCATCCCCGACCAACATGCCCCATCTACACTAGTCCCACCCTGACCAACATGCCCCATGTACACTAGTCAAGTCAAGTCAAGTGAGTTTATTGTCATGTGTCCCTGTATAGGACAATGAAATTCTTGCTTTGCTTAAGCACACAGAAAATAGTAGGCATTTACTACAAAACAGATAAATGTGTCCATATACCATGATATAAATATATACACACATGAATAAATAAACTGGTAGTGCAAATAACAGAAAGTGGTTGCTAATAATCAGAGTTTTGTCCGAGCCAGGTTTAATAGCCTGACGGCTGAGGGGAAGTAGCTATTCCTGAACCTGGTTGTTGCAGTCTTCAGGCTCCTGTACCTTCTACCTGAAGGTAGCAGGGAGATGAGTGTGTGGCCAGGATGGTGAGGGTCTTTGATGATACTGCCAGCCTTTTTGAGGCAGCGACTGCGATAAATCCCCTCGATGGAAGGAAGGTCAGAGCCGATGATGGACTGGGCAGTGTTTACGACTTTTTGTAGTCTTTTCCTCTCCAGGGCGCTCAAATTTCCGAACCAAGCCACGATGCAACCGGTCAGCATGCTCTCGACTGTGCACCTGTAGAAGTTAGAGAGAGTCTTCCTGGACAATCCGACTCTCCGTTATCTTCTCAGGAAGTAGAGGCGCAGATGAGCTTTTTTGATAATTGCGTTAGTGTTCTCGGACCAGGAAAGATCCCACATCTACACTAGTCCCATCCCCGACCAACATGCCCCATCTACACTAGTCCCACCCTGACCAACATGCCCCATCTACACTAGTCCCATCCCCGACCAACTTGCCCCATCTACACTAGTCCCACCCCGACCAACTTGCCCTGTCTACACTAGTCCCACCCCGACCAACATGCCCCATCTACACTAGTCCCACCGCGACCAACATGCCCCATCTACACTAGTCCCACCCTGACCAACATGCCTCATTTACACTAGTCCAACCCCGACCAACTTGCCCCATCTACACTAGTCCCACCCCGACCAACATGCCCCATCTACACTAGTCCCACCCCGACCAACATGCCCCATCTACACTAGTCCCACCCCGACCAACATGCCCCATCTACACTAGTCCCACCCCGACCAACATGCCCCATCTACACTAGTCCCACCCCGACCAACATGCCCCATCTACACTAGTCCCACCCCTACCAACATGCCCATTCTACACTAGTCCCACCCCGACCAACATGCCCCATCTACACTAGTCCCACCCCGACCAACATGCCCCATCTACACTAGTCCCACCCCGACCAACATGCCCCATCTACACTAGTCCCACCCCCGACCAACATGCCCATCTACACTAGTCCCACCCCGACCAACATGCCCCATCTACACTAGTCCCACCCTGACCAACATGCCCCATCTACACTAGTCCCACCCCGACCAACATGCCCCATCTACACTAGTCCCACCCCGACCAACATGCCCCATCTACACTAGTCCCACCCCGACCAACATGCCCCATCTACACTAGTCCCACCCCGACCAACATGCCCCATCTACACTAGTCCCATCCCCGACCAACATGCCCCATCTACACTAGTCCCACCCCGACCAACATGCCCCATCTACACTAGTCCCATCCCCGACCAACATGCCCCATCTACACTAGTCCCACCCCGACCAACATGCCCCATCTACACTAGTCCCACCCCGACCAACATGCCCCATCTACACTAGTCCCACCCCGACCAACATGCCCCATCTACACTAGTCCCACCCCGACCAACATGCCCCATCTACACTAGTCCCACCCCGACCAACATGCCCCATCTACACTAGTGCCACCCCGACCAACATGCCCCATCTACACTAGTCCCACCCCGACCAACATGCCCATCTACACTAGTCCCACCCCGACCAACATGCCCCATCTACACTAGTCCCACCACGACCAACATGCCCCATCTACACTAGTCCCACCCCGACCAACATGCCCCATCTACACTAGTCCCACCCCGACCAACATGCCCCATCTACACTAGTCCCACCCCGACCAACATGCCCCATCTACACTAGTCCCACCTGCCTGACCAACATGCCCCAGCTACACTAGTCCCTCCTGCCTGACCAACATGCCCCATCTACACTAGTCCCACCCCGACCAACATGCCCCATCTACACTAGTCCCACCCCGACCAACATGCCCCATCTACACTAGTCCCACCCCGACCAACATGCCCCATCTACACTAGTCCCACCCGACCAACATGCCCCATCTACACTAGTCCCACCCCGACCAACATGCCCCATCTACACTAGTCCCACCCCGACCAACATGCCCCATCTACACTAGTCCCACCCCGACCAACATGCCCCATCTACACTAGTCCCACCCCGACCAACATGCCCCATCTACACTAGTCCCACCCCGACCAACATGCCCCATCTACACTAGTCCCACCCCGACCAACATGCCCCATCTACACTAGTCCCACCCTGACCAACATGCCTCATCTACACTAGTCCCACCCCGACCAACATGCCCCATCTACACTAGTCCCACCCCGACCAACATGCCCCATCTACACTAGTCCCACCCCGACCAACATGCCCCATCTACACTAGTCCCACCCCGACCAACATGCCCCATCTACACTAGTCCCACCCCGACCAACATGCCCATCTACACTAGTCCCACCCCGACCAACATGCCCCATCTACACTAGTCCCACCCGACCAACATGCCCCATCTACACTAGTCCCACCCCGACCAACATGCCCCAGCTACACTAGTCCCACCCTGACCAACATGCCCATCTACACTTGTCCCACCCCGACCAACATGCCCCATCTACACTAGTCCCATCCCCGACCAACATGCCCCATCTACACTAGTCCCACCCCGACCAACATGCCCCATCTACACTAGTCCCATCCCCGACCAACATGCCCCATCTACACTAGTCCCACCCCGACCAACATGCCCCATCTACACTAGTCCCACCCGACCAACATGCCCCATCTACACTAGTCCCACCCCGACCAATATTGCCCCATCTACACTAGTCCCACCCCGACCAACATGCCCCATCTACACTAGTCCCACCCCGACCAACATGCCCCATCTACACTAGTCCCACCCCGACCAACATGCCCCATCTACACTAGTCCCACCCCGACCAACATGGCCCCATCTACACTAGTCCACCCGACCAACATGCCCCATCTACACTAGTCTCACCCCGACCAACATGCCCATCCACGCTAGTCCCACCCCGACCAACATGCCCCATCTACAACTAGTCCCCACCCCGACCAACATGCCCATCTACACTAGTCCCACCCCGACCAACATGCCCCATCTACACTAGTCCCACCCCGACCAACATGCCCCATCTACACTAGTCCCACCCCGACCAACATGCCCCATCTACACTAGTCCCACCCCGACCAACATGCCCCATCTACACTAGTCCCACCCCGACCACATGCCCCATCTACACTAGTCCAACCCCGACCAACATGCCCCATCTACACGAGTCCCACCCCGACCAACATGCCCCATCTACACTAGTCCCACCCCGACCAACATGCCCCATCTACACTAGTCCCACCCCGGACCAACATGCCCCATCTACACTAGTCCCACCCGGACCAACATGCCCCATCTACACTAGTCCCACCCGACCAACATGCCCCATCTACACGTCCCACCCCGACCAACATGCCCCATCTACACTAGTTCCACCCCGACCAACATGCCCATCTACACTAGTCCCACCCCGACCAACATGCCCCATCTACACTAGTCCCACCCCGACCAACATGCCCCATCTACACTAGTCCCACCCCGACCAACATTCCCATCTACACTAGTCCCACCCCGACCAACATGCCCCATCTACACTAGTCCCACCCCGACCACATGCCCAGTCTACACTAGTCCCACCCGCCCAACATGCCCCATCTACACTAGTCCCACCCCGACCAACATGCCCATCTACACTAGTCCCACCCCGACCAACATGCCCCATCTACACTAGTCCCACCCTGACCAACATGCCCATCTACACTAGTCCCACCCCGACCAACATGCCCCATCTACACTAGTCCCACCCCGACCAACATGCCCCATCTACACTAGTCCCACCCCGACCAACATGCCCCATCTACACTAGTCCCACCCCGACCAACATGCCCCATCTACACTAGTCCCACCCCGACCAACATGCCCCATCTACACTAGTCCCACCCCGACCAACATGCCCCATCTACACTAGTCCCACCCCGACCAACATGCCCATCTACACTAGTCCCACCCCGACCAACATGCCCCATCTACACTAGTCCCACCCGACCAACATGCCCCATCTACACTAGTCCCACCCCGACCAACATGCCCCATCTACACTAGTCCCACCCGACCAACATGCCCCATCTACACTAGTCCCACCCCGACCAACATGCCCCATCTACACTAGTCCCACCCCGACCAACATGCCCCATCTACACTAGTCCCACCCCGACCAACATGCCCCATCTACACTAGTCCCACCCTGACCAACATGCCCCATCTACACTAGTCCCACCCCGACCAACATGCCCCATCTACACTAGTCCCACCCTGACCAACATGCCCATCTACACTAGTCCCACCCCGACCAACATGCCCCATCTACACTAGTCCCACCCCGACCAACATGCCCCATCTACACTAGTCCCATCCCCGACCAACATGCCCCATCTACACTAGTCCCACCCCGACCAACTTGCCCCATCTACACTAGTCCCACCCCGACCAACATGCCCATCTACACTAGTCCCACCCCGACCAACATGCCCCATCTACACTAGTCCCACCCGACCAACATGCCCCATCTACACTAGTCCCACCCCGACCAACATGCCCCATCTACACTAGTCCCACCCCGACCAACATGCCCCATCTACACTAGTCCCACCCCGACCAACATGCCCCATCTACACTAGTCCCACCCCGACCAACATGCCCCATCTACACTAGTCCCACCCCGACCAACATGCCCCATCTACACTAGTCCCACCCCGACCAACATGCCCCATCTACACTAGTCCCACCCCGACCAACACCTCATCTACACTAGTCCCACCCCGACCAACATGCCCATCTACACTAGTCCCACCCCGACCAACATGCCCATCTACACTAGTCCCACCCCGACCAACATGCCCCATCTACACTAGTCCCACCCCGACCAACATGCCCATCTACACTAGTCCCCACCCGACCAACATGCCCCATCTACACTAGTCCCACCTCGACCAACATGCCCCATCTACACTAGTCCCACCCGACCAACATGCCCCATCTACACTAGTCCCACCCCGACCAACATGCCCCATCTACACTAGTCCCACCCCGACCAACATGCCCCATCTACACTAGTCCCACCCCGACCAACATGCCCCATCTACACTAGTCCCCACCCGACCAACATGCCCCATCTACACTAGTCCCACCCGACCAACATGCCCCATCTACACTAGTCCCACCCCGACCAACTTGCCCCATCTACACTAGTCCCACCCCGACCAACATGCCCCATCTACACTAGTCCCACCCCGACCAACATTGCCCCATCTACACTAGTCCCACCCGACCAACATGCCCCATCTACACTAGTCCCACCCCGACCAACATGCCCCATCTACACTAGTCCCACCCGACCAACATGCCCCATCTACACTAGTCCCACCCGACCAACATGCCCCATCTACACTAGTCCCACCCCGACCAACATGCCCCATCTACACTAGTCCCACCCCGACCAACATGCCCCATCTACACTAGTCCCACCCCGACCAACATGCCCCATCTACACTAGTCCCACCCCGACCAACATGCCCCATCTACACTAGTCCCACCCCGACCAACATGCCCCATCTACACTAGTCCCACCCCGACCAACATGCCCCATCTACACCAGGCCCACCCGACCAACATGCCCCATCTACACTAGTCCCATCCCCACCAACATGCCCCATCTACACTAGTCCCACCCCGACCAACATGCCCATCTACACTAGTCCCACCCCGACCAACATGCCCCATCTACACTAGTCCCACCCCGACAAACATGCCCCATCTACACTAGTCCCACCCCGACCAACATGCCCCATCTACACTAGTCCCACCCCGACCAACATGCCCCATCTACACTAGTCCCACCCCGACCAACATGCCCATCTACACTAGTCCCACCCCGACCAACATGCCCCATCTACACTAGTCCCACCCCGACCAACATGCCCCATCTACACTAGTCCCACCCCGACCAACATGCCCCATCTACACTAGTCCCACCCCGACCAACATGCCCCATCTACACTAGTCCCACCCCGACCAACATGCCCCATCTACACTAGTCCCACCCGACCAACATGCCCCATCTACACTAGTCCCACCCCGACCAACATGCCCCATCTACACTAGTCCCACCCCGACCAACATGCCCCATCTACACTAGTCCCACCCCGACCAACATGCCCCATCTACACTAGTGCCACCCCGACCAACATGCCCCATCTACACTAGTCCCACCCGACCAACATGCCCCATCTACACTAGTCCCACCCCGACCAACATGCCCCATCTACACTAGTCCCACCCCGACCAACATGCCCCATCTACACTAGTCCCACCCGACCAACATGCCCCATCTACACTAGTCCCACCCCGACCAACATGCCCCATCTACACTAGTCCCACCCAGACCAACATGCCCATACCTACACTAGTCCCATCCCGAACAACATGCCCCATCTACACTAGTCCCACCCCGACCAACATGCCCCAACTTCACTAGTCCCACCCCGACCAACATGCCCCATCTACACTAGTCCCACCCCGACCAACATGCCCCATCTACACTAGTCCCACCCCGACCAACATGCCCCATCTACACTAGTCCCACCCCAGACCAACATGCCCCATCTACACTAGTCCCACCCCGACCAACATGCCCCATCTACACTAGTCCCACCCTGACCAACATGCTCCATCTACACTAGTCCCACCCCGACCAACATGCCCCATCTACACTAGTCCCACCGTGACCAACATGCTCCAGCTACACTAGTCCCACCCCGACCAACATGCCCCATCTACACTAGTCCCATCCCCGACCAACATGCCCCATCTACACTAGTCCCTCCCCGACCAACATGCCCCATCTACACTAGTCCCATCCCCGACCAACATGCCCCATCTACACTAGTCCCACCCTGACCAACATGCCCCATCTACACTAGTCCCACATCGACCAACATGCCCCATCTACACTAGTCCCATCCCCGACCAACTTGCCCTATCTACACTAGTCCCACCCCGACCAACATGCCCCATCTACACTAGTCCCACCGCGACCAACATGCCCCATCTACACTAGTCCCACCCTGACCAACATGCCTCATTTACACTAGTCCAACCCCGACCAACTTGCCCCATCTACACTAGTCCCACCCTGACCAACATGCCCCATCTACACTAGTCCCACCCCGACCAACATGCCCCATCTACACTAGTGCCACCCCGACCAACATGCCCCATCTACACTAGTCCCACCCTGACCAACATGCTCCAACTACACTAGTCCCACCCCGACCAACATGCCCCATCTACACTAGTCCCACCCCGACCAACATGCCCCAACTACACTAGTCCCACCTTGACCAACATGCTCCATCTACACTAGTCCCGCATCGACCAACATGCCCCATCTACACTAGTCCCATCCCCGACCAACATGCCCCATCTACACTAGTCCCACCCTGACCAACATGCCCCATCTACACTAGTCCCATCCCCGACCAACTTGCCCCATCTACACTAGTCCCACCCCGACCAACTTGCCCTATCTACACTAGTCCCACCCCGACCAACATGCCCCATCTACACTAGTCCCACCGCGACCAACATGCCCCATCTACACTAGTCCCACCCTGACCAACATGCCTCATTTACACTAGTCCAACCCCGACCAACTTGCCCCATCTACACTAGTCCCCCCCCCCACCAACATGCCCCATCTACACTAGTCCCACCCCGACCAACATGCCCCATCTACACTAGTCCCACCCCGACCAACATGCCCCATCTACACTAGTCCCACCCCAGACCAACATGCTCCATCTACACTAGTCCCACCGCGACCAACATGCCCCATCTACACTAGTCCCACCCTGACCAACATGCCTCATTTACACTAGTCCAACCCCGACCAACTTGCCCCATCTACACTAGTCCCACCCCGACCAACATGCCCCATCTACACTAGTCCCACCCCGACCAACATGCCCCATCTACACTAGTCCCACCCCAACCAACATGCCCCATGTACACTAGTCCCACCCCAGACCAACATGCTCCATCTACACTAGTCCCACCCCGACCAACATGCCCCATCTACACTAGTCCCACCCTGACCAACATGCTCCATCTACACTAGTCCCACCCCGACCAACATGCCCCATCTACACTAGTCCCACCCTGACCAACATGCTCCATCTACACTAGTCCCACTCCGACCAACATGCCCCATCTACACTAGTCCCATCCCCGACCAACATGCCCCATCTACACTAGTCCCACCCCGACCAACATGCTCCATCTACACTAGTCCCATCCCCGACCAACATGCCCCAGCTACACTAGTCCCACCCTGACCAACATGCCCCATCTACACTAGTCCCACATCGACCAACATGCCCCATCTACACTAGTCCCATCCCCGACCAACTTGCCCCATCTACACTAGTCCCACCCCGACCAACATGCCCCATCTACACTAGTCCCATCCCCGACCAACATGCCCCATCTACACTAGTCCCACCTTGACCAACATGCCCCATCTACACTAGTCCCATCCCCGACCAACATGCCCCATCTACATTAGTCCCACCCTGACCAACATGCCCCATCTACACTAGTCCCACATCGACCAACATGCCCCATCTACACTAGTCCCATCCCCGACCAACTTGCCCCATCTACACTAGTCCCACCCCGACCAACTTGCCCTATCTACACTAGTCCCACCCCAACCAACATGCCCAATCTACACTAGTCCCACCCTGACCAACATGCCCCATCTACACTAGTCCCGCATCGACCAACATGCCCCATCTACACTAGTCCCACCCTGACCAACATGCCCCATCTACACTAGTCCCACCCCGACCAACATGCCCCATCTACACTAGTCCCACCCCAGACCAACATGCCCATCTACACTAGTCCCACCCCGACCAACATGCCCCATCTACACTAGTCCCACCCGACCAACATGCTCCATCTACACTAGTCCCACCCCGACCAACATGCCCCATCTACACTAGTCCCACCCGGACCAACATGCCCCATCTACACTAGTCCCACCCCGACCAACATGCCCCATCTACATTAGTCCCACCCTGACCAACATGCTCCAACTACACTAGTCCCACCCCGACCAACATGCCCCATCTACACTAGTCCCACCCCGACCAACATGCCCCATCTACACTAGTCCCACCCTGACCAACATGCTCCATCTACACTAGTCCCACCCCGACCAACATGCCCCATCTACACTAGTCCCACCCTGACCAACATGCTCCATATACACTAGTCCCACCTCGACCAACATGCCCCATCTACACTAGTCCCACCCCGACCAACATGCCCCATCTACACTAGTCCCACCTCGACCAACATCGCCCCATTTACACTAGTCCCACCTACCCGCATTTGCCCATATCCCCCCAAGCCTGTCCTATCCAAGTACCTGTCCAAATGTTTTTTACATGTTGTGATAGTCCCAGCCTCAACTACCTCCTCCAGCAGCTCGTTCCATATACGCCCACCACCCTTAGTGTAAACAAGTCACCCCTCAGCCTCCTATTAAATCCCCCCCCCCCCCCCTCCCTTAAACCTTTGTCCTCTGGCCCTAGATTCCCCTACTCTGGGCAAAAGATTCTGTGCGTTTACCCAGTCTATTCCTCTCATGACCATGTACACCTCTATAAGATCACCCCTCATTCGCCTGCTCCTCAAGGAATAGAGTCGTAGCCTGCTCAATCTCTCCCTATAGCTCCGACCATCATGTCCCCATCTACACATTTGTTGCTCCATAAGTTCATAAGTTCTCGGAGCAGAATTAGGCCATTCGGCCCATCAAGTCTATTCTGCCATTCTATCATGGCTGATCTATCTTTGCCTCTCAACCCCAATCTCCCCATAACCTCTGACACCTGTACACACTGTTAACATTATAACCCAACCACCGAGTCACCGCAAAGATCAACAAGTAGATGTTAAATCGCTCAGACTGTCTTCAGTTTCCTTTTTACTAAGAAATGCAAATAGCTTAGAATCGTCATTTCACCTCAACGACGATAGCCGTGGAAACTTTGTTATAACGAGGTAAGTGAAGACTTACCTCGAAATAGTCACATTCTCAACTGAATTTCGCCTGGAGATAAATCAAGGCCTTTGACATTGGATTACAGCGGCTGCTTCTGTCAAATACCAGTTGAATATCACAGTAAAAGGTAACCTTACAGTTTTTAATCTATACTAAAATAAACTAAACTAAGCTTGTACAGAGAAATTATTGATGCCTGGAATCTATAATAGTGAGCATTTATTCTTGATATGTACAGGAATGGGAAACAAGATTCACAACATCTACTGCTAATTACAATAAGGAGATGGTTTAACAGTTTGTTCTTACTGACCGGGAGTCAGATAAATCACGCAATGAATTACTACAGCATGTTATGTCTATCTGGTGTGAATTAGCAGCTGCAGTTCCTTGTGTATGAAGGAACTGCAGATGCTGGTTTAAACCGAAGATAGATACATATAACAGACATTTAGTGTCTATCTGCAGTCCCTTCCTGCACTGATGTTCTTTAGTTTAGTTTAGTTTAGTTGACTTCACTTTATTATTGTCACATGTCAGTGAAAAGTTTTCTTTTGTTTCATCTTATCCAGTCAGCAAGAGACTATACACGATTACACCCGCTGTGTAAATTAGCCACCCGCTGTGTACAGATACAGGATAAAGGGAATAATGTTTGGTGCAAGGCAAAGTCCAGTAAAATTTGATTAAAGATAGTCCGAGGGTCTCCTGTTAGGTAGATGGGAGGTCAGGACCACTCTCTAGCTAGTGATAGGATGGCTCAGTTGCCTGATAACAGCCGGGAAGAAACTGTCCCTGAATCTTGAAGTGTGCGTTTTCACACTTCTGTACCTTTTGCCTGATGGGAGAGGGGAGAAGGAGTGGTCCTTGAAGCTGCTGCTGGCCCTGTCGAGGCAGCGTGAGGTGTAGATGGAGTGAGACTGGTCTGTGATGATGCTGCTGGCCTTGTCCAGGCACCGTGAGGTGTACATGGAGTGAGGGTGTTGGATGCGTTAGAGGAATATCTCTTGGCCTTAAGGAGATTGAAAGGGATTTTGTGGAAGAGCTGTAATTCTATCATAGAGTCAAAGATGAATACAGTGTGGAAACAGGCCCTTCGGCCCAACGCCCAACAATGTCCCATTTACACTAGTCCCACTTGGAATAACCCTCCAAACCTGTCCCATGCATGTACTGTCCAACTGTTTCTTAGTTTAAATCTTTTTATTTGAATTTTGAATTTAACAGCAATTTGCATACATACAATGATAACAGACAGTGATAATCAGGACATAATTGTACAACAGTATGTAAACGACCCTCAAAACCCTTACCCTTACCCTTACCCACCCTCGCCACCCGGGAACAAACAACACTCACATACGTACACAACCACACAAATACGATAAAAAAAAATTTAAAAATTTAAATTTAAAAAAAAAAATTTAAAAATAAATAAATTAAAAAAAAAAAAAAGAAGAAAAAAAAAAGGAAAAAATAAAATAAATCAATAAAATTAAAAATAAATAAATAAATAAATAATTTGTGGGGAGGGAGGGGGGGGGGAGGGGTTGAGGGGATAGCAGCTGCAATAAGACAGAGCTGTGATAGAGGACACTCAGTCCTCTTCCGAGTCCAGAAACAAGTTAAGAGAGTTAACAAGTTCCAGGAAAGGGTTCCATGTATCTAGGAATGTCTTGGTAGAGCCTTTGAGAGAGAACCTAAGTTTTTCAAGCTTTAAGTTGTAGAGCACCTCCTTGATCCAGCGGGCGTGTGTCGGGGGACAGGTAAGTCTCCAGTTAAGCAAAATCAGTCTCCGGGCTAACAGGGTTGTAAAAGCCAGGACCCGCTTCAACGCAACAGATAGGTTGGTGTTGGGGGGAATACCAAAAATAGCTGACAGTGGGTTTGGAGGAATAGTCTGGCCATAGGCTCTGCTTAGCACGTCGAAAGCACTCCTCCAAAAGGTTGCTAGCTTAGGGCAAAACCAAAACATATGACTATGGTTGGCAGGGGATTGATTGCATCTAATAATAATAATAATAATAAATTTTATTTTTATAGCGCTTTTCTAAGACTCAAAGTCGCTTTACAATAGTAACAGACAATAGCAAACGGAGAAGCGGCGAACAAACAGCGCCAGCGTCCTCTCCGTGCAGGACATAAAGAAAGAATACAGACATAACAATAATAGACATTTAATCGGAATAACATATAATCGGAATATAACAAATAATAAAGACATCACAGAGACACAAATTAAAAACAGAATTCAATCCAAAAACAGAAAATCAAAAACACAGTGTGAAGAGAGAGCAGCGGCAACCAATTCGTGCCAGCGTCCACTCTCCCTTCACGGCAGCCATCTTGGACACAGACCTACAAGACTACATCTGTTGCAGGTGTCTTTAACAGCGGGGTATATTCTAGATAATCTTGCGTTTGTGTAGTGGACTTTGTGAAGGACTTTGCATTGGATTAGGCCATGACGGGCACATATGGAGGAAGAATGGATCAAATCCAAGGCAGAGTCCCATTGCTGGTCTGTTAGTTTCATATTCAGCTCGCCCTCCCACGCAGCTTTTAATGAGGTATGAGGTTTCAATATACCCGACCCTAACAAGTTGTACAAAAAAGAGATGCATTTCTTCCGGTTGGGATCTAGAGCTAGGATGGAATCGGTCAGGGTTTCAGGGGGACGATTTGGGAAATGGGGGAATATCTTCTTCACAAAATTCCTAATCTGGAAAAAACGAAAAAGGTGGGAGTTTGGGAGGCTATAGTTGTACGAAAGCTCTGCAAAAGACGAAAAAATACCATCCTTGTATAGGTTTTTGATACTACTGATGCCATTACTATGCCAGGTTTTGAATGCGGAGTCTGTACTTGAAGGATTAAAGATGTGATTTTTAAGCAGTGGGGTCAAGATGGAAGGGCCTTGTAAACCGAAGATTTTCCTAAATTGACTCCATATCTTGAGCGAGAGGGACGCAATTGGGCCTGCACCCGCAGATGTTATAGAAAGGGGGAGTTGAGAGCATAGGACAGACCGCAACGGGAGATGTGAACTCGCCTTTTCCATGTGTACCCAGGTCGGTAGGTGGTCGCAATCATCATTCATCCAGTACAGGATTTTTTGCAAGTTAGCAGCCCAGTAGTATCGCCTAAAGTCAGGAAGTGCCAAACCGCCGTCACTCTTAGGAGACTGTAGTAGCGTCTTTCGAATTCTGGCCGGTTTGCTACCCCATAAAAATTTAGATATTCTCCTTTCTAATTTATCAAAAAAAGATTTAGTGATAAATATAGGAACATGCTGGAAAAGGTACAGGAATTTGGGTAGGACGACCATCTTGACCAGATTTATCCGGGCCGCGAGGGATAACGGTAAGACTGACCAGCGGTCAAAGTCTCTTTCAGCTTTCTCAACCAGAGGCAGGAAGTTTGTGCGGAACATATCAAATATAGGTATTGTGATAAAAACGCCGAGGTAGCGAAATCCGTCCTCCGCCCATTTGAATGAGGTTAAAGAGCGAGGGAGCTGCTTAGCCAATGAGTTAATCGGTAATAATTCACTTTTTTGGTAGTTAAGTTTATAACCAGAGTACACCCCAAACCGTTCTAAAATATTCATAATCACAGGGAGAGAGCTGACTGGATTCGAGATGTACAGGAGCAGGTCATCCGCATACAATGATACTTTATGAATTGTGTCAAACCGTGTAATACCTTTAAAGCCCTTCTCTGAGCGTAACCAGACCGCCAAGGGTTCTATCGCGACAGCAAACAGAAGTGGTGATAACGGGCAACCCTGACTGGTACCACTCCGAAGGGGGAAGTGGGGCGACAGTGTGTCGTTTGTTTGTACTGAGGCCACCGGGGACGAGTATAATAGACTGACCCAATGTTTCTTAAACAATGGGATAGTCCCAGCCTCAACTACCTCCTCTGGCAGCTTGTTCCATACACCCACCACCCTCTGTGTGAAAGAGTTACCCCTCAGATTCCTATTAAATCTTTTCCCCTTCACCTTGAACCTGTGTCCTCTGGTCCTCGATTCCCCCACTCTGGGTAAAAGACTCTGTGCATCCACCCGATCTAATCTTCACATGATTTTGTACACCTCTATAAGATCTCCCCTCATCCTCCTACACTCCATGGAATAGAGACCCAGCCTGCTCAACCTCTCCCCATAGCTCACACCCTCCTGCCTTTCACATCTTTATCAGTTGTGGGGTTCTTTGTGAAGTGTAGTGAAGAACATTAAGTAAGAAGCTGCCAGTCAAGGCTTCATTAGTCTGGGATGGACACATTGTCTTATTAGTCTGGGATGCATGTGGACACCAAAGGTCACAGAGCGACGTTACTGAAGCAGAGAGCAGGATTACCCGCTGGTCCCCACTGTCCCAGCCACAAACTCACGGGACATGTTCTGAGTCCAGGAATCTGAGCGTAAGTTAACTGGGTCACTGATTGAGGGTTGGGCAGGCTAGGACTTTATTCCTTGGAGCGCAGGAGGCTGAGTGGTGATCTTATAGAGGTGTACAGGACCGTGAGGGGAATAGATAGGCTGAATGCACACAGCCATTGAGCAAAGAATGCAGACACAAGGAACTGCAGATTCTGGAAACTTGAGCTAGTGTGGTTTATGAATGCATTGTATTATTGATTATTATGTATTTATGTGTGTGTTATTGCATTTGGTGGCTTGTGAAGCTGCAGCAAGTAAGAATTTTACTGTTCCATTGCCGGTAAATGTGACACTCTCGGCACTTGCCGCCAACGTACAGGCGGAACCAGAGAGGACATTTCCCTCCAACATTAACCTTCCACCTCGTTGCCAAAGCTGTGGTTTGGGAACAGGATGGACATTGTGTAGGTACCTTGGCACATGGAGTGGAGAGGAGGGAAGGAGCTGAGGTGCGGTTTGACCAGTGTGGAATTGGAAGGTTAAATGGGATGGTTGGGCCGAATGGCCTCTCATTCTTGGTGATTGCAGATACAACCAGGGTAGAGATTGTGTACAAATTGTACTCACTGATCAGTCACCAGAATCCCCCCCCAGCCGATCCTATCCCAATGGATTACAGGTCAAGTAACTATTAACACCAGGACTGAAGGAATGGGTGGCGTTTCAGGTCGAGACCCTCCTTCAGACGAGCCTTCAACACCACCCATTCCTTCTCTCCAGAGATGCTGCCTGTCCTGCTGAGTTACTTCAGCATTTCGTGTCTATCTTGGGCAGTGGCGGACTGGGTCTAAAAATATTGTTTGTCAGGAGACAAAGGGGGCCCACTTCATCAGGGGCCCACTTAATATAGGGGGCCCACTTAATATAGGAGGCCCACTTCATCAGGGGCCCACTTGCCATCGGGCATGCTGACACCCTGGCCAGTCCGCCACTGATCTTGGGTCTAAACCAGCGTCTGCAGTTGCTTCCTACACAATGATACCAAGTTTGTCTGTTGTTGGAGAGACGAGGGACTCTTTCCCCAAAGGTCACGATGCACTGACACGAGTGTGAAACAGATCAGTAAGTGGCATGGTGGCACAACCGTAGAGCTGCTGCCTCACAGCGTCAGAGACCAGGGTTCCATCCTGACCACGGGTGCTGTCTGTACGGAGTTTGTGCGTTCTCCCTGTGACTGCGTGGGTTTTCTCCGGGTGCTCCGGTTTCCTCCCACACTCCAAAGGTGTACAGGTTTGTAGGTTAATTGGCTTTGGTTAAAAAGAATTGTAAATTGTCGCAAGTGTGTTGGATAGTGTTGGTGTACGGGGTAATCGCAGGTCAGCGTGGACTCGGTGGGCTGAAGGGTCTGTTTCCGTGCTGTATCTCTGAATCTCTGAAACAAAAGCAAGGTACTAACTGGGACAGAACAACACAGAAGGTTTTGGGAACGATCATGAGATTGATGCCACCCAGTGGAAGGTAGACAAAAATACAGGAGGAACTCAGCGGGGGAGGCAGCATCTATGGAGAGATGTAATAGGTGACGTTTTGGGTCAAGACGCTTCTTCAGACTGATGGAGAGCTGTTGATAAAAATTGTCCAACAGACAATGGAGCAGAATTAGGCCAATCGGCTCATCAAGTTAGATGCAGCTCTTAGGGCTAACAGAATCAGGGGATATGGGGAGAAAGCAGGAACGGGGTACTGGTTTTAGATGATCAGCCATGATCATATTGAATAACGGCGCTGGCTCGAAGGGCCGAATGGCCTACTTCTGCACCTTTTTCTATGTATCTATGTTTCTACTCCGCCATTCAATCATGGCTGATCTATCTTTCCCTCTCAACCCCATTCTCCTGCCTTCTCCCCATAACCTCTGACACCCGCACTAATCAAGAATCTTTCTATCTCTGCCTTAAAAATACCCACTGACTTGGCCTCCACAGCCGTCTGTGACAATGAATCCCACAGATTCACCACCCACTAGTTGAAGAGATTCCTACTCATCTCCATTCTAAAGGTACGCCCTTTAATTCTAAGGCTGTGCCCTCTGATCCTACACGCCCACTAGTGGAAACATCTTCTCCACATCCACTCTATCCAGGTCTTTCACTATCGAACAATGTGATCCCCCTCATCCTTCTAAACTCCAGTGAGTACAGGGCCTGAGTCTTCCAATGCTCCTCATACGTTAATCCACTCATCCCGGGATTGTTCTCGTAAACCTATCTGGTCCGAGAGTCTCCACTAGTGGAAACATCGTCTCCACGTGTGCTCCATGTAAGCCTTTCAATGAGATCCATCTCAAAACTAGCGATTACTGGCCCTGGTAAAGCTCCTGTGGACCCTCTCCATCGAAGGGGAACCATTCTCCAACAGTGAAGCCCAGGAATGGTCATGAATGCAACTTATGCACGTCCCCTGCTCCAGTTGTAGCTCACTGCTCCCGTGAGATCCCACACACAACTGCTAATGTTGGCTAAAACAAAATGTACTCTGCATCTGTGGGTTTGATTGGAAATTGACTGTGAGATTAACACCCCAGCGAAGTCACAGCCAACTCCCCTGCTGAAGAATCGAATGGATATACCAGAAATACCCGAGCTGGTCCACATGGCAGGAACAGTGAAAGACTGGAGAGGGTGGAGAGGGTGCACAGAAGGGGGTTCACCAGCTTGTTGCCGGGGCTTGAGTTATTGGGACAGGTTGGATAGGCTGGGAACTTGACTCCAGTGTGTAAGAGTTATATGTAAAGTGACAGAACAATGACATTCTCACTTGCTACAGATACAGGCCCAATGCAGGCAATATAGGCCCAATCAGCCATGATCATATTGAATGGCGGTGCAGGCTCGAAGGGCCGAATGGCCTACTCCTGCACCTAATTTCTATGTTTCTAAGTGGGACTAGCCCAGTCTATAAACTTGGTCAGCATGGACAAGGTGGGCCGAAAGGCCTGTATCCATGCTGTACAACTCTGTGACTCTGAATCCAAGGCAGCAATGTCGACTTAATTTAGTTTAGTTTATTATCACGTGTACCGAGGTACAGTGAAAAGCTTTTATTGCGTGCTAACCAGTCAGCGGAAAGACAATATATAATTACAATCGAGCCGTCCACAGTGTACAGATACGTAATAAAGGGAATAATGTTTAGTGCAAGATAAAGTCCAGTAACATCTGATTAAAGATAGTCCAAGGGTCACCAATGAGGTAGATAGTAGCTCAGGACTGCTCTCTAGGTGTGGTAGAGTATTCATCTTCTCCAGAGTTGTGCCTCCTATTTGAACAGACCTTCCTCGAGCAGATGCCTGAGGACATCCGCCTGCTCCTCAGGGATGACGATTTCACCGGCCCCCGACTGGCAGCCCGTGGCAGGCCAAACAGCAGGGTGGAGCCACCATCACTCGAGTAGCGGCAATGCCTCAGTGGCCGGTCCCAGCTTCCACGGATGGAGAGGCAGTGATGGCGGCCAGCAAGGACAAGTGGTGCTACTGCCACCATGCTCGCCGATGCCGACCACCCTGCACGCAGCCGGCCGTCGGTAGTGGCAACAGCGGCAGGCCAGAAGCATTGCCTCCTCTACACCTGGGACCGTCATTCGGGGGTGGCGTTTACTGGTGGACACGGGAGCGGAGGTCAGTGTTTTGCCCCCCTCGGGCACTGACACTCGTTCCGGAAAGCAGTGGCCTCCCCTGACCGCCGCTAACAGCAGCAACATCGGAACATGCGGGGTCCGCACTATCTCGCTCAACTTCAATTCCTGTCGCTTGAAGTGGATCTTTACCATCGCCGACGTTTCACATGCCGGCTTCCTCCGGCCACACTCCGGCCACACTCCCTGCGGGTCGATGTCAAAGGACAACGTCTGCTTAATTCTGAGATGTTCGACTCGATCGCCTTGCGCCACGCCGAGTTGACCGCGCCACACCTCGACTCGTTGACTTCCCCTACGGCCAGTCCCAAGCTTGGGGTGAAGCACGGCTCTCATCACCCGGTTCGGGCTCTTTAAGTTCCTGCGCATGCCTTTCGGCCTCAAGAACGCCATCCAGGCTTCCCAACGGCTCATGGACACGGCGGGCCACGGGTTGGACTTCGTGTCCGTCTACCTCAACCGACATCCTCGTCGCCAGCTGCTCTCGCCGGGAACACCACAGTTCTGCCAGAGGCTCAACCAGCGTGGCCTGGCCTGGCCATCAACCCTGCCAAGTGTCAGTTTGGCTTCACTTCCATCAACTTCCTCAACCACCACATCAACCAGCACCTTGGTCCCGCTCCCGACCAAGGTTGAGGCCATTCGCCGATTTCCCAAACCCTCTACAGTGAAGGGACTCCAAGAGTTTGTCGACATGGTAAACATCTCTCCCAGCTTCGTGCCAGCTATCGCCGGGATCGTGCATCCACTGTGCGAGGCAAGCCGAGAGAGCTCGTTTAGGACGATGCGGTCACGACTGCGTTCGACAACGCCAAAGAGGCGCTGGCAAAGGCAACGATGCTGGTTCATCCACGGGCCGACGCATCTGGCACAGCCGTGGGTGGAGTGCTGGAACAACTGATCAATGGTAGCTGGCAGCCCCTCGCCTTTTTCAGTCGTCACCTGAAACCCCCCCAACCAGAAGTACAGCGCTTTCGACTGGGAGCTCCTTGCGCTCTACCTGGGCTCTACATGTGTTCCCTCCGTCCTGACGCCGGAGTTTCCATCATCCCGATGCAAGGGCTTCGGACATCGGACCGTCGGCAGCGGCGATCTGCGGAGGGTTCAACAGCCCCAACCACGGGTGAACAAAGGAGGAAGACTAAAAATGCCGGAGAAACTCAGCAGGCGAGGCAGCATCTAGGGAGAGAAGGAATAAGCGACGTTTTGGGTCAAAACCCTTCTTCAGTCACCAAGAAGGGTCTCGCCCCGAAACATCGCCTATACCTTCTCTCCATAGATGCTGCCTCACCTGCTGAGTTTCTCCAGCATTCGATTTTTCCAGCATCTGCAGTTCCTTCTTAAACAAAGGAGGAAGAAGATTGAACTTTATTACCTTCCATCACAGTGAGGAATGTGGATTCCACTATGGTGGACGTTTCTCATGTGCTGTGTGTGTTGTTGCTTTTCACTTAGTATGGCTGTATGGTGACTCCAATGTCTCCGCTGACTGGTTAGCACGCAACAAAAGCTTTTCACTGTACCTCGGCACACGTGACAATAAACTAAACTGAGGTGCTGGAATCTTTAGCAAAACACAAAATGCTGGAGGAACAGAGACGTGCCATGGTGCAGCTGGCAGAGCTGCTGCTTCCCAGTGTCAAAGACCTCAAGTCCTGCCTGTGTGGAGTTTGCACGTTCTTCCTGTGGTCGTAGAGGTTTCCTCCAGGTGCTCCGGTTTCCTCCCTCACCCCCAAAAAAATGTGTGGGTTAGTAGGTTAATTGCCCTCTTTATATTCTGGGGCGGCACGGTGGCGCAGCGGTAGAGCTGCTGCCTTACAGTGCTTACAGTGCCAGAGACCCGGGTTCGATCCTGACTATAGGTGCTGTCTGTACAGAGTTTGTACGTTCTTCCCGTGATCTGCGTGGGTTTTCTCTGAGATCTTCGGTTTCTTCCCACACTCCAAAGAAGTGCAGGTTTGAAGGTTAATAGGCTTGGTATAAATGTAAATTGTCCCTAGTCATTTATTATAATATATACTCTCTGTCTCCGGGGCAACGGGCAGCGGGCGGGCAGGATGAGCCATTAAGGCTATGGCGACCGCCTCCTGCATACGATCAGTTGGCTCACCCTCCAGGTACTCCACATCCAGATTTTCCAGGCTGTTTTGCTTGCGGAGACCACTTGCCGAACTCTTCCCGACTGGGCAAAGATTTTCCAGTTTCGCTATCGCTGTCGCTTCATCAGGGAAAGAGATCTACTTCTAGCCGGGTTTAGGAGCCGTTGCTGTGGACGGAGAGACAGGGACGTGAGCGGCCATTGAGAGCGGCCAGGGTGCTGGTGAGCCCCCACATCTGCCCGGTGTGCGGGCTGAGTTTCGAGGGGCTGAGCTTTGGTGGATGACCCATGTCGGGGCACAACAAGGAGAAGCGTTATGTGTGCGACGTGTGTGGCAAGGCCTGCTGGTGCCCGAGCAAGCTGGAGATCCACCGGCGGGTTCACACGGGCGAGAAGCCCTATGGTTGCTCCACCTGTGGCAAAAGATGTACCCGGTTGTCGGGGCTGCGGGAGCACCAGCGGGTGCACAGTAGTGAGCTGCCCTTCACCTGCTCCGACTGCGGCAAAGGCTTCAAGTCGTCCACGCACCTGAAGGTGCACAGGTGCCTGCACACCGGGGAGCGGCCCTACACCAGCAGCGACTGCGGCAAGAGCTTCACCCAGTCCCAAAACCTGCTGTTGCACCAGCACACCCACAGCGGGGAGCGCTCCTACACTTGCAGTGACTGCGGCAAGGGCTTCACACGCTCCAGCAACCTGCTGGAGCACCAGCGCACTCACACCGGCGAGCGTCCCTACACCTGCGCCCAGTGCGGCAAGGGTTTCAACAGCTCCAGCAGCCTGCTGGTACACCAGCGCACCCACACCGGCGACCGCCCCTACAACCGGCACGGCCTGAGGACTACGAGTGCCGCGGTCTCCGGGGAGGAGGCAGCCGCTCCAGACTTTTCCAAGCCGCTAAGGAATGTTTCACCCGACGCCGATGTTCCATCTTCACGGCAAGAGGGCCCTGAAAATCATCGGACTGGCTGCACGGCCACAAATGTCGTTGTTCTATCTGGGACACATGACAATTGTCAAGTCTTCTAATGTTTTTGCAGATTCCCCGCTTGAAAGGGATTTGATTTATCTACCCCGAAATGATGAACTGGGTTCACTCAGACCAAACACTTCTTTTCCACCTTTTTTATTTTCTCCTCCTTTTATTTTGGCAGATGAGTTTTTAGCAGTTTTAGTCTTTACCAGTTTTGGTCTTTATCAGGTGAAAAACCTTTAGACACAAAGGCAAAAAATATACACATTACTGTAACCAAATATAAATAACAGAAAATTACATGTATCTAACATTCCAACTCATAGCAGCCATTTTGTTTTTTAAAATAATTTTCACATTTCATTAAATGAAAAATACAAATAATGCCCACTATTGTTACCAATTTTTTAGCTTAATATCATATGAATCTTTACTGTTTTTTAACACATTTTATCATATTTTTTAAAATGCAATTATTTAAACTAACACCACACATAGCAGATAAGCATTAGAAATTAGCTCACATTAGCCCTTAACCCCACAATGAAGCAGGATGCACTTTACATAGACAACAAACACTATCATCACCCTGTCATCTTGGTTAACAAACCCCACCAATATTTCAAACTTTCTCAATCAACACGTTAGCCAGACAAGTTTCTCAGATATTAAAGGGTTAAACAGAGTCTCTGGGGCTGCAGTCTTCGGCTCAGTTCATTTAGAGTTCAGTCCTTACCGGCTACCAATCGAGTCTGTAGAAAATCAGTCCTGCTTGCCTTTTCTGGATATCGCGACAGTCTTTTCGGACAGTCCTTTTGATTTACTGTTCAAGTTTTGCTGCCCGCAAGTCTCTTCTATCTTCTTCACTGGCTTCTGGTGCTGTGTGCCCTTTTGACACCCGGGCAGAACTCGGCAGGCTGGGGTTCTGCCCACTTTAATCACTGTCTCGTGATTTCAATGTAGCATTTCTCTGCACCTGTTCTTTCATTTCAGTTTGACTTGACAACAATACAACACTCTGGACTCCTGGATGGAATTTAAGAAGCAGTAGTAGTAATTGTGGCGGTGTCCACTAGGTGGAGCACACCTCCGTCAACTCCAAGTGGTATTTGGATCAGGGGATATTTTTAAGGCAGAGATAGATTCTTGATTAGAACGGGTGTCAAGGGTTATGGGGAGGGCAGGAAAATGGGATTAGGAGGCAGAGATCAGCCATGATTGAATGGTGTAGACTCGATGGGCCTAATGACCTAATTCTGCTCCTATAACTTGTGAATTTGTGAACCACTGGCCACGTAGGTAAGACCTTGGTGGTGCACAAAAAAAGCTGGAGAAACTCAGCGGGTGCAGCAGCATCTATGGAGCGAAGGAAATAGGCAATGTTTCGGGCCGAAACCTTTCTTCAGACTGATCCAAGGTAAGACCTTGGTCAGATAGAAAATGGAAGCACATTACAAGGTTTAAGAGGAGGGAATTGGGGAGGGCCTTTGAGGAATATAAAGAAAGGAGGTAAAAAACTCAAGGGGGCTACGAAATGGCTATGGCGAGTCGGATTAAGGAAAATCCTGAAGTTTTTATACCTACATCAGAAACAAGAGGCTAACTAGAGAGAAGGCAGGACCGCTCAAGTACATAGAAGGGGATTTGTGTTTGGATTCTGCGGATGGAGGTGAGGTACTTTGTATCTGTTTTCATGAAGGAGGACATGGAGGTGAGTGATATCCGTGTGGAGAACACTGAGGTACAAGGGGTTGTTCCACAACAGATCACCACACCATTTAAAAAAATGGGACCACTACCTCAGATTTTGATTAAAATTGCTGTAAGGGATTATCTCACATGTCAAAGTCACTGGTGTGAATAAAAATGTCCTCTGCCTTATAGTTTTCGCGTTATGGGGGGATGAAAATGAGGGAAATGTTATATACGTGCATGATACATCGTAGAATGATGAAATAAAACATAGAAAAGACCACTGTCAATTTGATCTTTTATTTTAGACGCCTTTGAGAATACATACTACATGAAGCACATTTTACAAAATACTCTTTTTTATGGTAACATATTCACGTAGAGTTTTGTCATATGAGAGCTTCCTTACAATGTAATTTTCTAGAGACACCCCCACCCCAGAACTCCTTGTCTGCAACAATCTTTCATCGCAAGAGAGTCGACAGTGTTTAACTGTCGTACATGCCCACATTGGAATAATGATATTCTTACTTGCGGCAGCTAAACATGCCCATTGATGCAGAAACACACACATCAATTATATGGTAGGTAGACAAAAATGCTGGACAAACTCAGTGGGTGAGGCAGCATCTATGGAGCGAAGGAAATAGGCGATGTTTCAAGACAAGACCCTTCTTCAGTTTCTCCACCATTTTTATCTACCTTAGATTTTCCAGCATCTGCATTTCCTTCTTAAACACATCAGTTATATGATAACTTCCCAGTTGTTATCAGGCAACTGAATCATCCTACCACAACCAGAGAGCAGTGCTGAACTACTATCTACCTCATTGGTGACCCTTGGACTATCCTTGATCGGACTTTGCTGGCTTTACCTTGCACTAAACGTTATAGGGTTGGACAAAATGGTGGCGCCTCACGGCAGCGGCATCTGCAGTCCGTCTGTCTTTTTTTTCTTTTTGTTCTGTTAGGTGTATGTTTTGGTTTTAGTTTTATATTATTTTTAGCTGTGTATATGTGGGGGGTGGGTGGGGGAAACTTTTTTATCTCTTCCCTGAACTGGAGACGCAACCTTTTCCCTGTCTAGTCTCCGTTGTCGTTGGGGCCTACCATCGTGGAGTCGATGGCCTCCAACCGGAATCGACCTGGGGCTCCAGTCGCAGAGCCTGTGGACTCACCATCTTCGGTGGCCGACTTCGGAGCTTCGGAGGCTCCAGCCGCAGGCCCTGTGGACGGTAACATCGGGAGCTCGCGGGTCCCTGGTGGGAGACCACTTTTCGGAGCTCTTGCAACGGCAAACTTCGCCCGCCCGCAACGAGGGGTTTAAATCGACCCAGAGCAGGGCCTTACATCGCCCTGCGCGGCTTAAATGGCCGCAAGACTTACCATCGCCTGCCGGGGGCTCTAACATCAAGAGCCTCGATCAGCTCGATGCAGCATTTTGACTGCTTGACTGCGGGAGAAGTATAAAGAACAGAGAACAGGGAAGAGATAAGACTTTTGCCTTCCATCACAGTGAGGAGGTGTTTGGAGATTCACTGTGATGGATGTTTGTGTGGAATTGTGCAAATTGTGTGTTTTGGTTTTTTTGTTGTTGTGACTGCAGGAACGTAATTTTGTTTGAACCTATGTTTAAATGACAATAAACGGCATTCTGATTCTGATTATTCCCTTATCATGTATCTGTACACTATAAATGTCTTTCCGCTGACTGGTTAGCACGCAACAGAAGCTTTTCATTGTTCCTCGGCACGTGACAATTAAGTATTCATTCATTCATTCATGTTGCCAGGGCTCGTGGGCTTGAGCTGGAGCAGGAGGGTGAGGGGTGATCTACAAAATCATGGGGGGAATAGCGGTGAGCGGGGAAAGATTTGGAACATGAGGGGTAACTGTTTTACACAAAGGGTGGTGGGTTAATGGAATGAGCTGCCGGAGGAGGGAGTTGAGGCTAGGACTATCATAACATTTAAGAAATTTGGACAGGTACATGGATCGGACAGGTTTAGAGCGCTATGGGCCAAGAACGGGTAGGTGGGACTAGTGTAGATGGAGATTGTTGGTCGGCAGGGGCACTTTGGGCCGAAGGGCCTGTTTCTGTGCTGTATGACTCTATGACTATGTAGTAAAGAAGGCATTTGGTGTGCTCACCTACATTGGTCGGGGCCTTGAGTATAAGAGTCAGGATTTTATTATGCAGCTTTAGAGGACTTTGGTTGAGGCAGCATTTGGAGTTTTGTGTATGGTCCCTTCCAGGTCATCCTCACCACTCTGACCGCTGCCAAGGTCGAGGGTCGTGCTGCATGGGTTCATCTGCACCACTGCAAATTGATTGGGGAGCCCAATCAAAAGGGGAGAGAAGAGTAATTTTATTTTCAACTCAGAGTTTTTTAGTTTTTACATTTCTGCTTTGCTTGGGAGTTGTATCATTATAAGTTTAGTTGTATCATTATAAGTTTAGTTGTATCATTATAAGTTTAGTTTTGAATCTTAATAAGTTTAGTTTTTGAATCCTTATTTTGCTACATGGTTAAGAATATGCGACTGATTACTGGACTGACTGACTGAAGGACGTTTACATTGAGTGAATAGTTGTTTAAGCTAATTAAGTAAGAAATTAGCTTTTTGTGAGCCTTAGCTTATTCCAGATAAATTAAAATGAGGCGATTCATCCTGCTATGCATCCTGATGTTACAATAGATGGAGGGAAATTAAGGAAAAATTTGACGATGTGTCCTGGGACAATTAAGCAGAATCTTTCACCTCTGCAAAGGAGATGTGGTACAGTGCAATGGCCCGGATGCCTTTGGAATCTGGAATGTCACCAAGATTGACTATTGCAATGGGATACTGCGTCAGCCCGATCGGCAGGTAGACTTAGATAACCGACACCTGTGGGAATTACCCTGTTGGTTTCGGGGTTGCAAGTTTGACTTTTTCTGCAGACGGAATCCCTTGGAAGAAAACTCGGCAAAGGGACATTTGTATGATGGACTATGCTATCGAGAAGCATCAGAGGTATACCTTTGGTTACAGAAGAAAGGACATGAGCAAAAGAGACAGTAAAAATGGGCATTGGAAGCAAGAGACTATCATGTTTGGACAAGCCCATAATGAATTATTTGGTAAAGGACAAACTGTATGTTACCCTGCTATGAAATCAGTCAATAGCCTATTTGCAGTGTCTCCAGAAGGGGAGAGGACTGAACGGTTAGTAATATGTCAAGGTGAGAAGCCATTTCCGGTGGAAACTGTCACCATCCCTTATGATGAGACCTTAGCCCCACCGGCTAACTGTTTGCCACTACCTCGTGACAATGAGCATTCTTACCCGGGTTGTGAGGATACACAATGTACAATTTTGGTCGCTTAATTATAGGAAGGATGTCAACAAAATAGAGAGTACAGAGGAGATTTACTAGAATGTTGCCTGGGTTTCAGCAACTAAGTTACAGAGAAAGGTTGAACAATTTAGGTCTTTATTCTTTGGAGCGCAGAAGGTTAAGGGGGGACTTGACAGAGGTCTTTAAAATGATGAGAGGGATAGACAGAGTTGACGTGGATAAGCTTTTCCCATTGAGAGTAGGGAAAATTCAAACAAGAGGGCATGATTTGGGAATTAAGGGACAGAAGTTTAGGGGTAACATGAGGGGGACTCAGAGAGTGGTAGCTGTGTGGAATGAGCTTCCAGTGGAAGTGGTGGAGGCAGGTTCGATTTTATCATTTAAAGATAAATTGGATAGGTATATGGATGGGAAAGGAATGGAGGCTTATGGTCGTAGGTAGATGGGACTAGGGGAGAATAAGTGTTCGGCACGGACTAGAAGGGCTGATATGGCCTGTTTCCGTGCTGTTATTGTTATATGGTTATATGGTTATATAATTGGATCATTAGTATGGCCATATGAGCAGCAATAGTGGTTTTGTGTTTGTTCGTGGGAATTGCTATTGTTAGATTATTAGTGCTAGACTAATGACAGCCTTGGGTAATGTGGAAACTGGTGAGAAGATATTATTGCAACATCTAGAAGAAGAAGAAATTCAAATGTTGAAGGATGAGGATGTTGAAAGGATGGTAAATGCGCAGGTTGAAAAAGAATTGTTAGAAGATAAATGTATTAGAATGAATAAATTGGAGATAGACTAGTGGTATGAAGCCTAGAATAGTTGAGCACCCTAAGGGCTAGGGTATGAAGCACGGCAGAGAAGCAGGGAACAGCATTGGTGTCAACAAGCCAACCTGCCGACCTACGTGGTCCGGGTTTTGGGGGCTATAAAGCATCTGAGGTTAGGTATAAACTTGGATGACTAATAAGCCAATGCTGATTAATTTCTGTTGTGTTATTATCCTATTAGTGGTCATAATATGACCAGAAGAGGGAATGAGGAAATATATAATAAAATTACTCAAATGATAAGTTCTTAAGGAACTTGTATTAAGTTGCAAGAGAAAAGCTTGGAGTTGGGACTTTCAGAAATACATGCCTCCACAAAGAAATAAAGAACAAAGAACACACACAGGAGAACAGATGGCTTATCAAAACATGGAAATGTTGATCTGATGGGCACCATCCTTCTTCCTTTGTGACACATCTTCCGAGCTCGGGTGTATCATTAAGGCGATTTATGGTTGTCTATGTTGGATTGTAGGCACCAAGGGTAGATACTAGTCTGTGAGATGGTTTGTGCTGATTAAATGTATTTATGTTGAGATAAGAGATAAGGCATAGGTGATGGTTGTGTGACCTTTGCAAAAGGATTTCTTATGGTTACCAGAAACTGAGAAAGTAACTCTGTTTTGATAATCTTTCATTTGTTGTGAGGAATGCTTTTAGTGAAGAGGCCTTACATTCTTTTCCTCCAGAGATACAAGGGGGAGATTGTAATACAAAATGAAATTAGACCCGAGCTTGGGAAGAAGCAATCAAGTGTGACAGTTAATGGCCTTTATGTGGCTGGAGTTGGGAATTGTGTGATTAGCAATAACTTAAGTCTTTACCACTTTGTAAGAATGAATGAATGAATGAATCTCTTTATTGTCATTGCACATGGTACAACGAAATTTAAAAGTCAATCCCACGGTGCGATTCACAAGAGCAATTTTAAATATATAAGAAAAGGTAAAAATATATACATTAAAAAAAATTACAGATAAATAACAATAGCAGCTGAGGTAGAACCATTCAGTTGAATGTGAGTGTTATTTCTTATTTTGCATTGTTAAGTTCACGTATGGCTATGGGGTAGAAGCTGTCTCTGAGTCTGTTTGTGCGAGTTTTGAAAGACCTGTACCGTCTGCCAGAGGGCAGCAGGTGGAACAGGTTGTGTCCAGGGTGGGAAGGGTCCTTCAGGATGTTGGCTGCCCTGCCAAGGCAGCAAGAGCTGAAGATGTCCTTCAGAGAAGGCAATGGGCAGCCAGTGATTTTTTGTGCGGTGTTGATGACCCTTTGAAGGGCTCTCCTGTCTGCTGCAGAGCAGCTGGCATACCATGTGGTTATACAGTACGCCAGCACACTCTCGATGGAGCAGCGGTAGAAGGACACCAGCAGCTTCTCTCCAGGTTGTTTTTCCTGAGGATCCTCAGAAAGTAGAGTCGCTGCTGGACCTTCTTGACTGCTGTGGTGGTGTTTGTAGTCCAGGAGAGATCCTCCGTAATTTGTGTGCCCAGGAATCTGAAGTCTGAGACCCTTTCCACACAGTCCCCATTGATGAATAGGGGTTTGGGGGCTGCACTGTTCTTACGGAAGTCTATGATAATTTCCTTTGTCTTTGTGGTGTTTAGGGTGAGGTTTTTGTCTGAACACCACGCTGCCAGTCTTTGGACTTCCTCCCTGTAGGCTGTCTCATCTCCTCCTGAGATACGTCCAACCACAGTCGTGTCGTCCGCAAACTTGATGATGGTGTTGGTGGAGTGGGTGGGGGCACAATCGTGGGTGTAGAGGGCATAGAGGAGGGGGCTCAACACACAGCCCTGTGGGGAGCTGGTTCTGAGTGTGATGGGGGTGGAGAGGTGATGGCCCAGTCTGACGGTCTGGGGGCGGTTAGACAGAAAGTCCTTGATCCAGAGGCAGATGGGTTGGGAGAGTCCTAAATCCATGAGTTTGGTGACCAGTCTGCTGGGGATGATGGTATTGAAGGCGGAGCTAAAGTCAATGAAAAGCATCCTCACATAGATCCCCTGGTGTTCGAGGTGGGTCAGTGCAGTGTGAAGAGCAGTGGCGATGGCATCCTCAGTGGACCTATTTGCTCTGTAGGCAAACTGGTGTGGATCGAAGCTGGGCGGGAGGCTGGCTTTCATGTGCTGCTGGACCAGCCTCTCGAAACACTTCATGATGACTGGTGTGAGAGCGACCGGTCGGTAGTCGTTAAGGCCGCTGATAACAGGCTATTTTGGTAGTGGGATGATTGTGGCAGACTTCAGGCACGGTGGGATGATGGATTTGGACGGGGACAGGTTGAAGATTTTCGTGAAGACCTCGGAGAGCTGGTCTGCACATTCCTTCAGAACCCTTCCTGTCACGCCATCCGGGCCGGCAGCCTTCCTCGGGTTCACTGCCCTGAGCACCCGCCTCACTTCATGCTCCTGCACACTGAGGGTGTAGTTGTTGTTGTTAGGGGCTGGTGGGAGAATGGTGACGAGCTCTTCTGGTTCTGCCTCGAAGCGAGCAAAGAAGCAGTCCAGCTCCTGTTCAGCTCAAGAATGTGGCAAAACTCATCTTTAATCTTTATAATCCATAAGTAACTGTATTTTAGCTATGTGGTTGTAAGGAAATTAATTGTGAAGTGTATTGTGTTTAATTACAATTGTAAGTATTAGACTTTGTTTAAATCTGAGGTTTTAGAAATAACTTTCTTTTCCAAAAGTGAAAATATGTTTTGTATGTATGTGTTGTGTGATTGCTATATTATGTGTATATTCTGAAAAGTATTCTGTGAGAATTAGTTTTATATCTGTGGTTTTACTTTATTGAAATAAAATGATTTTGAGCAAAGAGGTTGAAGAAACCACAGAGGGGAAGAAGGTTGTAAAGGGGCTGGAAAAGGGGTAATCATGTGACTATACGTGTTGTTAATCAATGGAAAGGATTTAGTTGATTGGTTAATGCAAATAAGTTAAATGTATGGTAAACCATAATGATTGGTTAATAGTTTGCCACTCCTTTTGTACCATCCTTGTCTTTTACCTATATAATGTGTTCGACCTGCTCCAGAGTTTCTAACTCTGTGTTGGAAGGTTTAAAGAATTATCCAGTGCTGTCAGAATAAAGAATTGATTTTAGCAGCAATGGTTTGAATCAAGTTTTCTTGAATTAGACTGGCAAAAAGAGCTCATTTTAACATGGTTCTGGTCAGCCCATTGCAGGAAAGATGTGGAGGTTTTGGAGATGGTGCAGAGGAGGTTTATTAGAATGACTCCTTCTGAAAAAGGGTTCTGACCCCAAACATCACCCATCCTTTTACTCCAGAAATGCTGCTGCCTGTCCCGCTGAGTTAGGGGTAAGCAGAATAAGGAATAAGCCATTTAGAACGGAGATGAGGAAACACTTTTTCACACAGAGAGTTGTGAGTCTGTGGAATTCTCTGCCTCAAAGGGCGGTGGAGGCCGCTTCACATAGATACAAATGGGAAAATGAAATAGGTCATCCTATCACGAAAGATATGTGGGACAAAAGTTTACAACAAATACATCAATGTTCATTAAATGCCAGACATACTTTAATACAATTCAAGGTCTTACATAGACTACACTTCTCTAAAATAAAACTAAATAGAATCTTCCCACAAATCTCTCCTATTTGTGATAAATGTCTACATTTAGAGGCTAATTTAACACATACGTTTGCAAACTGTATAAAACTTAAACATTTCTGGACTGATATTTTTGAAATAACTTCAGAAGTTATTAATACAAAACTGGACCCAGACACAAAATTAATAATACTTGGAATATCAGAACAAAGCTTAACACTCACAACAAACCAAAGAAACTTCCTCAATTACAGTATAATAACCGGAAAAAAATTAATATTAAAATTTTGGAAAGGCCCTACAACCCCCACAATTAAAATGTGGATTACGGAAATGTCGGAGACTCTATACTTAGAAAGAATTAGACTTGTCTTAATGGACAAACAAGATCTTTTCCATAAAATTTGGGCTCCATTCATTAACTATCTGAAGGGATAGATTGGCACAGCACGAGGACCCAGCTGAAACTTGAACTCAGGAATAGATGAAAAGCTATACTTTATAACCTACGAACCTATCTCCATTGATGTATTACAGGTAACCCATTCCACCTCCCTTGTTTTTCTGTTGTGTTTTTTTTTGCTTTCTTTTTTATTTGTAACTTTCCACCCACTCTTTTTCCATCTTTCTATAAAAAATAAAAACACTAGAAGCAGAAGTAATTGATAATGGAAAATTTTAATAATGTATGACTGATGTATATGAATAGTTTTTTTTACTATAATATGTAACTACATTTTATAATATGTCTACTTCTAATAAATAAATAAATAAATAAATAAAATAAAAAAAGAATAAAGAATTGATTTTAGCAGCAATGGTTTGAATCAAGTTTTCTTGAATTAGACTGGCAAAAAGAACTCATTTTAACATGGTTCTGGTCAGCCCATTGCAGGAAAGATGTGGAGGTTTTGGAGATGGTGCAGAGGAGGTTTATTAGAATGACTCCTTCTGAAAAAGGGTTCTGACCCCAAACATCACCCATCCTTTTACTCCAGAAATGCTGCTGCCTGTCCCGCTGAGTTAGGGGTAAGCAGAATAAGGAATAAGCCATTTAGAACGGAGATGAGGAAACACTTTTTCACACAGAGAGTTGTGAGTCTGTGGAATTCTCTGCCTCAAAGGGCGGTGGAGGCCGCTTCACTGGATGCTTTCAAGAGAGAGTTAGATAGAGCTCTTAAAGATAGCGGAGTCAGGGATATGGGGAGAAGGCAGGCATGGGGTACCGATTGTGGATGATCAGCCATTATCACATTGAATGGCGGTACTGGCTTGAAGGGCCGAATGGACTACTCCTGCACCTATTGTCTATTGTAGACAAAAGTGCTGGAGAAACTCAGCGGGTGCAACAGCATCTATGGAGCGAAGGAAATAGGCAACGTTTCGGGCCGAAATCCTTCTTCAGACTATTGTCTATTGTCTATTGTTACAGTACTCCAGCATTTTGTTTCTATCTTTGGTATAAACCAGCATCTGCAGTTCCTTCCTGCACATTTATTCGAATGATCGCATGCTGGCTCCTGATGCTTAGAATGTAACAAGTTCTAACCTCAAATGCATAAAGTACACAGGCTGGTAAAACATGAAATGGTGGAACTACTCGCCTAATGACAGAGGGGATACAATTACGTGGAATAAAAGAGATAAATATTCCTACCGCTGGGTTGTAAGCTACCCCCTCGTTGTAGAACCCTCTACACTGGGTCATGATCATCTACAACAGATCTGGAGTTGATGGATCACCGCCTCTGGACCTGCTGCCCAGTGAGGAGTTTCTCTAGTGGTGATTTTGTGGAATTCATGGCCACAAAAGGCCGTCAATGGGTATGTTGATGCGGCAGGTGAATGGGGTTGAGACGGACAGGTAGATCAGCCATGATTGAATGGTACAGAAGATGATGGGCCAAATGGCTTAATTGTGCTCCTATCACATAAGCTTTAATTGTGAGGCTGTGCCCTCTGCTCCTAGACTCACCCACTAGTGGAAACATCCTCTCCACATCCACTATGTCCAGATACAGGAGCAAGTTGGGAATGCTGCTGTTGGAGTAGAGGTTTAAGAGAGGGGCGATTGTAATGTGGGACCAGCACACAAAGAGTCGCCTGGCCTGGACATCTATGAGCACGTGCTGAAGGCTCTTCTCTCCCCCCAGAGCTATTTGCCTTCACCACCAGCCACACATCCTGTTGCAAAAGCCACAAGGTATCTGGAAGCTTCTCTCCCCAACCCCCACCCCAGAACTCCTTGTCTGCAACAATCTTTAATCGCAAGAGAATCGAGTGTTTAACTGTCGTGCGTACCCACAGCGGAACAATGACATTCTTACTTGTGGCCTCTAAACAGGTCCATTAATGCAGAAACACACACATCAGTTATATGTTTAAGAAAGAACTGCAGATGCTGGAAAAATCGAAGGTAGACAAAAATGCTGGAGAAACTCAGCGGGTGAGGCAGCATCTATGGTGCGAAGGAATAGGTGACGTTTTGGGTCGAAACCCTTCGACATCAGTCTGAAGAAGGGTCTCGACCCGAAACGTCGCCTATTCCTTCGCTCCATAGACGCTGCCTCACCCGCTGAGTTACTCCAGCATTTTTGTCTACCTCAGATCAGTTATATGATAACTTCCCAGCTATTATCAGGCAACTAACCATCCTACCACAACCAGAGAGCAGTGCTGAACTACGATCTACCTCATTGGTGACCCCTTGGACTTTCCTTGATCGGTCTTTGCTGGCTTTACCTTGCATTTATTCCCTGATCATGTATCTGTACACTGCAATTGGCTCGATTGTAATCATCCATTGTCTTTCCGCTGACTGGATAGCACGCAACAAAAGCTTTTCACTGTACCTCGGTACACGTGACAATAAACTAGATTAAACTGAGTAATAATCTACAATACAATAAATGAATCATTATAATACCAGGTAACCATAACAACGCAAAACTGAAGCCTGTGATTCAACCAAAGACAGTCCACAGAAGATCATAGTTGCTGAGGTTAGTGTTGTGTGGTATTGCAGCTGAGCAAAGGGGACTACAGAGGCATGAGGGAAGAGCTGGCCAAAGTTGACTGGAAAGAGACCCTAGCAGATATGATGGTGGAACAGCAATGGCAAGAGTTTCTGGGAATAATTCGGAAGATGCAGGATCTTTCTTCCAAAGAGGATGAAAAATTCTCGGGGGAGAATGAGGCGACCGTGGCTGACAAGGGAAGTAAAAGGCAGCTTGAAGGTACAAGAGAAGGTATATAATATTGCAAAGATTAGTGGTAAGCTAGAGGACTGGCTAGCTTAAAAAACCCAGCAGAAGACAACAACAAAGGCAACAAGGGGAAGAGATGAAATATGAAGGTAAGCTAGCCAATAATATAAAGGAAGATAGCAAGTGTTTCTTCAGATATGTAAAGAGTAAAAGATGGGCAAGAGAGGAGATTGGACTGCTGGGGAAATAATGCTGGAGAGGTAGTAATGGGGAATTAAGAAATGGCAGATGAAGTGAATACACTTTTGCATCAGTCTTCACAATAGAAGACACCAGCAGCATGCCTGAAGCTCAAGACAGACAGGAAGTGGAAGTTAGTGGAGTAGCTATTACTAGGGAGAGGGATTTGGGAAGCTGAATGTGTGAAGGTGGATAAGTTGGACTAGATGGGCTACACCCCAGGGTTCTGAAAGATGTTGGTCAGTATAGGAACGTTGAGCTGAACGGCCTGTTTCCATGCTGTATGACTTTGACTGTGACTCTGTGACTGTGTCTCTGTGTCTCTGTGACTCTGTGGCTGTGACTGTGTATCTGTGTCTCTGTGGCTGTGACTGTGTATCTGTGTCTCTGTGACTCTGTGTCTCTGTGACTCTGTGTCTCTGTGTCTCTGTGTCTCTGTGACTCTGTGACTCTGTGTCTCTGGGACTCTGTGTCTCTGTGACTCTGTGTCTCTGTGACTGTGACTGTGTATCTGCGACTCTGTGTCTCTGTGACTGTGTCTCTGTGACTCTGTGACTCTGTGTCTCTGTGACTCTGTGACTGTGTCTCTGTGACTCGGTGACTGTGACTCTGTGTCTCTGTGACTCAGTGACTGTGATTCTGTGACTCTGTGTCTCTGTGTCTCTGTGACTCTGTGACTCTGTGTCTCTGTGTCTCTGTGTCTCTGTGTCTCTGTGACTCTGTGTCTCTGTGTCTCTGTGACTATGACTAGGACACTATGAGGTAGCTTTAGAGATTGAGGTGACATTAGTGGTGATCTTTCAAGAATAACTAGAGTCAGGAATGGTTCCAGACGATTGTAAAATTGCAAATGTTACTCCACTATTGAAGAAGGGAGTGAAGCAGCATAGTGGGAACTATAGGCCGGTTAGCCTGACCACAGTGGTGAATAAGGTTTTAGAGGTGGGAGATTGCAATCTTCACGTGGTCCACCCTGTTTCGACGAATGCAATCAACCTGGCGTGCACAATCAAATAAGATCAAATAGAAAAAGTTGTCCTACAACTTTAGGCTGTGCACGCCATACACAAGAAGAAGAAGAAGAAGGTAAGATTTTAAAGTCCATTATAAAGGATGAGGTTATGTACTTAGAAGCTCGTGATAAAATAGGCCAAAGTCAGCATGATCTTGTCTGACGAATCTGCTGGAATTATTTGAAGAAATAAATAGCAGGACAGATAAAGGAGAGTCAGTGGATATTTACCTAGATTTTCAGAAAGCCTTTGATAAGGTGCCACACGTGAAGCTGCTTAGGAAGATGAGAGCCCACAGTATCAAAGGGCAGATACTAGCATGGATAGCAGGTTGGCTGGATGGCAGAAGGCAATGAGTGGCAATAAAGGGGGCTTTTTCTAGTTGGCTGCCAGTGACTAGCGGATTTCCGCAAGGATCAGTGCTGGAGCTGCTACTCTTCATGTTGTATATTAATGATTTGGATGAGGGGATTGAAGGCTTTATGGCAAGGTTGGTGGATGATACGTTTAGGTGGAGGGGCAGGTAGTGTAGAGAAAGAAGGGACTCTGCAGAAGGACTTGGACAGGTTGGGAGAGTGGGCAGAGAAGTGGCAGATGGAATATAATGTAGCAAAGTGTGGAGTCATGCAATTTGGTAGTTGGAATAAAGGCGTAGACTATTTTCTAAATGTGGAGAGAATCCAGAAATCGGAGGTGCAAAGGGACTTAGGAGTGCTGGTGCAGGATTCCCAAAAGGTTAATCTGCAAGTCAGATCGGTATTAAGGAAAGAAACGCAATGCTAACATTTATTTCAAGAGAAATAGAATACAAAAACAGGGATGTGATGCTGAGGGTACACAAAAATGCTGGAGAAACTCAGCGGGTGCAGCAGCATCTATGCAGCGAAGGAAATAGGTGATGTTTCGGGCCGAAACCCTTCTTCAGACTGATGCTGAGGCTCGATAAGGCCAGGTCAGACAGTATATGGAGTATTGTGAGCAATTGTGGGCCCCAGATCTGAGGAAGGATGTGCTGGCTCCTGCAAGGGTACAGACGAGGTTTACAAGAATGATCCCGGGGATAATTGGGTTAAGGTATGATGAGCCTTTGACCAGACTCAGAAATAGGAGCTGCTAAGGGATTTGGTGCAGGATTCCCAAAAGGTTGGTTTGCAGGTTGAATTGGTAGTAAGCAAGTCAAATGTAATTCTAGCATTCCTTTCAAGCAGATATAAAAACAGGGATGTAATGCTGAGGTTTTATATGGCACTGGCCAGACTACATTTGTGAGCATTGTGAGCAGTTTTGAGCCCCATATCTGAGGAAGGATGTGCGGTTCTGGGGAGGGTCCAGAGGAGGTTTATGAGAATGATCCCAGGAATGAGCGGGTTAACATATGATGAGCGTTTGACGGCACTGGGCCTGTACTCGCTGGAGTTTAGAAGGTTGAGGGGGGACCTCATTGAAACTTACCGAATAGTGAAAAGCCTGGAAAGAGTGGATGTGGAGAGGATGTTTCCACTAGTGGGAGAGTCTAGGACCAGAGGGCACGGCCTCAGAATTAAAGGGCAGACGCTCAGAAAGGAGATGAGGAGGAATTTTGTGGAACTTATTGCTACAGACGGCTGTGGAGGCCAAGTCATTCAGTATTTGTAAAGTGGAAAATGACAGGTTCTTGATTTGTAAGGGTGTAAAAGGTATGGGGTTGAGAGGGAAAGATAGATCAGCCATCCAAAGATGATTATATATATAAATTATTATAAAGTTATATAAATTTTTACATCAAATTATACATGTGTCTGTGTGTGTACATGTGTGTGCGTACACACTGAACTTTTTTCCTCATTTATTACATTGTTTAGAGAATACCACCAGGAGGTTAGTCCCCGGGATGGCTGGACTGTCATATGAGGAAAGATTAGAAAGACTCGGCTTGTAGTTACTGGAATTTAGAAGGATGAGAGGGCATCTTATAGAAATGTATAAAATTATAAAAGGACTGGACAAGCTAGATGCAGGAAAAATGTTCCCGATGTTGGGGGAGTCCAGAGCTAGGGGCCACAGTCTACGGATAAAGGGGATGAGATGAGAAAAAAAGTTTTCAACCAGAGAGTTGTATATTTGTGGAATTCTCTGCCACAGAAGGCAGTGAAGACCAATTCACCGGATGAATTTAAAATTGAGTTAGGAGCTCTAGGGGCTAGCGGAATCAAGGGGCATGGGGAGAAGGCAGGTACGGGTTACTGATTGTGGATGATCCGCCAATCAATGGCGGTGCAGGCTCGAAGGGCCAAATGGCCTCCTCCTGCACCTATTTTCTATGTTTCTATTACTGTGTGTTTCCATATTGTGTTGTGCTGCTGCAAGTAAGAATGTCATTGTTCTATCTGGGACACATGACAATAAAACACTCTTCACTATTGATCCAGTCAAATCAAATCCTACTGTACTGGAGTCCAGTCAAGCCGCACACAAGTGTAGGGTGCAGAATATAGTGTTACAGTGGCATAGCGTTAGTTGTAGTGAGAAAGTGCAAGGTCTGTAGGGTGGGAGATGCACCCTGGTTCCCCTGGTACGACCGTTTTCTCCCCTTTGTCCATCCTCTCACACACCCACGTGGTTTAGTTTAGTTTAGTTTAGTTTAGTTTAGAGATACGGTGCAGAAACAGGCCCTTCGACCCACCGAGTCTGGGCCGACCGGCAATCACCCCGTACACTATTCTACATACACTAGAGACAATTTACAAGCCAATTAACCTACAAACCTGTACATCATTGGAGTGCGGGACAAAACCGGAGATCCCGGAGAAATCCCACACAGGTCACGGGGATAACGTACAAACTCTGTACAGACAGCACCCGTCGTCAGGATCGACAGGCGCTGTGAGGCAGCAACTCTATCGCTGCCGCACCGTGCCTCTCACGTTAATCTCAAACTTCTCTCCATCCTGAGACTGCATTAGCACAAACCCTGAACATTTTCACATGCACAGATGTTGCCATTTGACCATTTCTATCAGTTCAATTTTTATGTTAAATGACATATTAAAAGTTTGTATTTGAAACCAGCCAAGCCGACTATTGCAGCTATTGATAGGAGGTATAATAAAATATAAAGGAGGGGGATTTTGACCAAATGCGCGATCATGAGCAAATATCAAACGAGAAAGTTAGTGTAGGAAGGAACTGCATTTAAACCGTTGATTTAAACCGTAGACATAAAAAGCTGGAGTAACTCAGCAGGACAGGCAGCATCTCTGGTGACATTTCGGTTTGAGAATATTCCGAATTACAGTGAGTTTATGGACTCAACGTCACGCCATTCAATATGTCACGTGTGTCTTTCAATGTATTGGCATGCGCGGTACACAAAGTTGTCAGTAGTTTTATCGTTTGCAAGATGGCTGTACCGTTCTTTGAAGACGTTACCGCAGAGGTTTGTAATCTTTAACCTTTTGTGAACTTTTCACAATCTTCTCTGGTTAAGTTTATTCGAAGGACATTGCCGTCCGATCACTGCCGAATTACAGTGAATCTGATTTGCTTTTCTATCGGATACTTAGAAATTGTATTCACCAGAGGTGAATGTTTCTGTTCTGCTTTGTTTACAAGGGTCAGGTTAACGGCACTCTGTGTAGTTAGCTGCTGGTGATCATTTGTTGTCGAGATACTGTATCATACGTGTTTCATTGATATACAGGTACTATATAATACGTGCTTTTCATGTTCATATGATAGGAGCAGACTTAGCCCGTTCAAGTCTACTCCGCCATTTTCCCTTTCCCTCTCAACCCCATTTTCCTTTTATTGGATATCCTCCTGCTTTTCACCGCTAGGGTGACAAAAGTTAAATCAATGTCCATTGCAACCGCGGTGTCAGCTTCAATCAAACAAATTTGCTGATGTAAATCCAGATGCACTGGTGATATTTTGTTCCAATACTATTGTTTGTGCTCATCTTTGAATACAACAAATCTGTTTCATGAACAAATCGCATGTTTGAAATGTTACCGTGCTGCACTTTTACTCATTTTATTCGTAATTATATGACAGTGTAACTGTGCTTCCTGTTGCCCATATAGAGTTATAGCGTGACACTTCCCCCAAACTTGCGAGTGTCATTCACCCTCTGAGTGTCTTTCATGAAATTACATTGATTCAATCCTTTCATGGTTAACGGTAACTGTAGCAATGCTTGCGTTATGTAAACCTACCTTCCGCCACTGGTATTCTAGTTCCGATTACATTGGTGACCTAATCCCGCTCCTCATTTTAACATGATGAATAACAAGCACAGCTTGAGCTGATGTGACCTGTTGGTGTAGAGTCAGGTCTTGGTCGTTAAATTGCATTTTTTCCTCATTTATTACATTGTTTAAAGAATACCACCAGGAGGTTAGTCCCCGGGATGGCTGGACTGTCATATGAGGGAAGATTGGAAAGACTCGGCTTGTAGTTACTGGAATTTAGAAGGATGAGAGGATATCTTATGGAAATGCATAAAATTATAAAAGGACTGGACAAGCTAGATGCAGGAAAAATGTTCCCGATGTTGGGGGAGTCCAGAGCCAGGGGCCACAGTCTACGAATAAAGGGGAGGCCATTTAAAACTGAGATGAGAAAAAACCTTTTCACCCAGAGAGTTGTATATTTGTGGAATTCTCTGCCACAGAAGGCAGTGAAGGCCAATTCAATGGATGAATTTAAAAGAGAGTTAGATCGAGCTCTAGGGGCTAGCGGAATCAAGGGGCATGGGGAGAAGGCAGGCACGGGTTACTGATTGTGGATGATCCGCCAATCAATGGCGGAGAAGGCTCGAAGGGCCAAATGGCCTCCTCCTGCACCGATTTTCTATGTTTCTATGTACAAAGTGTTTCCATATTGTGTTGTGCTGCTGCAAGTAAGAATGTCATTGTTCTATCTGGGACACATGACAATAAAACACTCTTCACTATTGATCCAGTCAAATCAAATCCTACTGTACTGGAGTCCAGTCAAGCCGCACACAAGTGTAGGGTGCAGAATATAGTGTTACAGTGGCATAGTGTTAGTTGTAGTGAGAAAGTGCAAGGTCTGTAGGGTGGGAGATGCACCCTGGTTCCCCTGGTACGACCATTTTCTCCCCTTTGTCCATCCTCTCACACACCCACGTGGTTAGTTAGTTAGTTAGTTTAGTTTAGAGATACGGTGCAGAAACAGGCCCTTCGACCCACCGAGTCTGGGCCGACCGGCAATCACCCCGTACACTATTCTACATACACTAGAGACAATTTACAAGCCAATTAACCTACAAACCTGTACATCATTGGAGTGCGGGACAAAACCGGAGATCCCGGAGAAATCCCACACAGGTCACGGGGATAACGTACAAACTCTGTACAGACAGCACCCGTCGTCAGGATCGACAGGCGCTGTGAGGCAGCAACTCTATCGCTGCCGCACCGTGCCTCTCACGTTAATCTCAAACTTCTCTCCATCCTGAGACTGCATTAGCACAAACCCTGAACATTTTCACATGCACAGATGTTGCCATTTGACCATTTCTATCAGTTCAATTTTTATGTTAAATGACATATTAAAAGTTTGTATTTGAAACCAGCCAAGCCGACTATTGCAGCTATTGATAGGAGGTATAATAAAATATAAAGGAGGGGGATTTTGACCAAATGCGCGATCATGAGCAAATATCAAACGAGAAAGTTAGTGTAGGAAGGAACTGCATTTAAACCGTTGATTTAAACCGTAGACATAAAAAGCTGGAGTAACTCAGCAGGACAGGCAGCATCTCTGGTGACGTTTCGGTATTGAGAATATTCCGAATTACAGTGAGTTTATGGACTCAACGTCACGCCATTCAATATGTCACGTGTGTCTTTCAATGTATTGGCATGCGCGGTACACAAAGTTGTCAGTAGTTTTATCGTTTGCAAGATGGCTGTACCGTTCTTTGAAGACGTTACCGCAGAGGTTTGTAATCTTTAACCTTTTGTGAACTTTTCACAATCTTCTCTGGTTAAGTTTATTCGAAGGACATTGCCGTCCGATCACTGCCGAATTACAGTGAATCTGATTTGCTTTTCTATCGGATACTTAGAAATTGTATTCACCAGAGGTGAATGTTTCTGTTCTGCTTTGTTTACAAGGGTCAGGTTAACGGCACTCTGTGTAGTTAGCTGCTGGTGATCATTTGTTGTCGAGATACTGTATCATACGTGTTTCATTGATATACAAGTACCTGTACTATATAATACGTGCTTTTCATGTTCATATGATAGGAGCAGACTTAGCCCGTTCAAGTCTACTCTGCCATTTTCCCTTTCCCTCTCAACCCCATTTTCCTTTTATTGGATATCCTCCTGCTTTTCACCGCTAGGGTGACAAAAGTTAAATCAATGTCCATTGCAACCGCGGTGTCAGCTTCAATCAAACAAATTTGCTGATGTAAATCCAGATGCACTGGTGATATTTTGTTCCAATACTATTGTTTGTGCTCATCTTTGAATACAACAAATCTGTTTCATGAACCAATCGCATGTTTGAAATGTTACCGTGCTGCACTTTTACTCATTTTATTCGTAATTATATGACAGTGTAACTGTGCTTCCTGTTGCCCATATAGAGTTATAGCGTGACACTTCCCCCAAACTTGCGAGTGTCATTCACCCTCTGAGTGTCTTTCATGAAATTACATTGGTTCAATCCTTTCATGGTTAACGGTAACTGTAGCAATGCTTGCGTTATGTAAACTGTGGGTTGCTTACCTTCCGCCACTGGTATTCTACTTCCGATTACATTTGGTGACCTAAGCCCGCTCCTCATTTTAACATGATGAATAACAAGCACAGCTTGAGTTGATGTGACCTGTTGGTGTAGAGTCAGGTCTTGGTCGTTACAGTGCATTTAAACCAGAGGCTCCCACACATAGCGGCCTCATAAAGCTGATTGTGGTGACCATTCTCTGCTACCCCCCATCACTGGCACTGGTCCCAATGCCCACCCTCCCCCCCCCTGCTCTGATACCCCCATCACTGGCACTGGTTCCCATGCCCCCCCCTTGCTCTGATACCCCCATCGCTGGCGCTGGTCCATGCCCCCCCCCCCTCCCCCCCCCGCTCTGATACCCCCTCACTGGCACATGGTCCAATGCCCCCCTCCCCCCCTGCTCTGATACCCATCACTGGCACTGGTTTCCCATGCCACCCCCCCCCTTGTCTCTGATCCCCATAGCTGGCACTGGTCCCATGCCTCCCCCCCCCCCCTGCTCTATACCCCATCACTGGCACGTCCCAATGCCCCCCCCCTTGCTCCTGATACCCCCATCGCTGGCAACATTGGTCCCAATGCCCCCCCTCCCCCCCCATGCTCTGAATCCCCCATCGCTGGCACTGGTCCCAATGCCCCCACCTCCCCCCCATGCTCTGATACCCCCATCGCTGGCACTGGTCCCCAATGCCCCCCCTCCCCCCCCTGCTCTGATACCCCCATCACTGGCACTGGTTTCTAATGGGCCCCTCATTGCTCTGATATATCTATCACTGGCACTGGTCCCAATGCCCACCTCCGCTGATACCCCCGTACCACTGGCACTAGTTCTTTTGACTTTAGACATAAAGCATGGAAACAGGCCCTAATTTCAAGGATGGAACCTGGGTCTCTGGACCTGTCCACAGGTTAATCCACACAGAGCCAACATTGTTCCAAATTAAAGTCCAGTCTGAAGACGGGTCACGACCTGAAACATCACCCATTCCTTCTCTCGAGAGATGCTGCCTGTCCCTCTGCGTTGCTCCAGATTTCTGTGTCTATCTTCGGTCTAAACCAACATCTGCAGATCCATCTTACACACGGACCCAAATGAGCATGTTTCTGGGCCGTAAGAGTCCAATTATCCCACTGGCTACTGAGGAGCAAGTAGCATCTGCAGGAGATGTTTCACTGGTGTCGATGCTTGTCTGGTGGTGGATATGACCTGTTCCAACAACATCCTCCCCTGCATCCCAACAGAAACCCGTGCAGCCAGTCGACGATCCCTACGGCATCAACGCTGAAGTGGTTTTTGGCGATATCTCCATCCCGCTAGTGGACTTGTATCCTGGACTCAACACTTCACAGTAAGTACCCCTTCATATCAGTGAGTAGACAAAATGCTGGAGAAACTCAGCGGGTGACGGGTCAGGCAGCATCTATGGAGCGAAGGAATGGGTGACGTTTCGGGTCGAGACCCTTCTTCAGACTGCTCCTCAAATCTTCATATCTGTAATGCACTTTCAGGTTTAGAAACACAAAAACATAGAAAAAGTAGATGCAGGATCATTCGGCCCTTCGAGGCAGCACCGCCATTCAATATGATCATGGCTGATCATCTAAAATCAGTACCCCGTTCCAGTTTTTTCCCCATATCCCTTGATTCCGTTAGCCCTAAGAGCTAAATCTAACTCTCTCTTGAAAGAAAGTTTAGTTTTGCTTAATTAATGTCACGTGCCGAGGTAAGGTGAGAAGCCTTTTGTTGCACGCTATCCAGTCAGCAAAAAAGACTGTACGTGATTACAATCGAGCCGCCCACAGTGTACAAACACAGGGTAAAGGGATTATATAAAGATTTAAAAGAGTGGAGCGACTGTAATGAATGATTGTAGATCCATTTCTGGGAGCAGCTTGCAGAGAGTGGCCTGGGTTCAGCTGCATCTTGGCTCTCATTCTGCAGCAGGCATAACAATTTGCAAACAAGGAACCGTGGGCCCTGGTTTATACCAAAAATAACACAAAATGCAGGAGTAACTCAGTGGATCAGGCAGCATCTCTGGAGAAAAAGAATGGGTGACATTGTGGCATGGAACTCTTCTTCAGGCTAAGTCTCAAAAAGGGGCCCGACCTGAAACGTCACCTATCCATGTTCTCCACAGATGCTGCCTGACCGCTGAGTTACTCCAGCACTCTGTGAAATGTCACCTATCCATGTTCTCCACAGATGCTGCCTGACCCGCTGAGTTACTCCAGCACTCTGTGAAACGTCACCTATCCATGTTCTCCACAGATGCTGCCTGACCCGCTGAGTTATGGTGCAGCAGCATCTATGGAGCTAAGGAAATAGGCAACGTTTCAGGCCGAAACCCTTCTGGAAATAGGCCATGTTTTGGGCCGAAACCCGAAAGGGTTTCGGCCCGAAACGTTGCCTATTTCCTTAGCTCCATAGATGCTGCTGCACCCGCTGAGTTACTCCAGCATTCTGTGAAACGTCACCCATCCATGTTCTCCACAGATGCTGACTGACCCTTTTTGTCTTTGAACAAACTATCAGAATTGCTCAGCAAGAGGCAGCACAGGATGTGATTTCCTTTGTGCTACGTTATTGTTTCATCAACCTTTTTCTGATGCAGCCAATGAAGGATTTCCACATAGCAACGAAGTTCACTCACAGTGTCTGATCCGGATATCATGAACTTCCTGCTATGTGTCTTTCATTTTATCTGCAATAATATCTCCATTGCACCATATTTCACAGAGACTAGCAACGTTTGGTTACATGGCAAGACAGTAAATGCTGGAGGAAGTCGGTGGGCCAGGCAACATCTGTGAAGGGAGTGGACAGTCAATGTTTCGGGTCAGGACCCTTCTTCAGCATGTCCAACCCTGGGGAAGCTTTGATAAATGGAGTCTGCATTCATCGACACAGATCACACCTTTACAGACAGGATGGGGGATAGATTCCCCAGCCATACATCACATTATAGTTTCACCAACACAACATGTGTAATAGAAAGGTGTGTAGGAAGGAACTGCAGATGCTGGTTTACACCTAAGATAACATTAAAATCTGGAGTAACTCAGCGGGTCAGGCAGCATCTCTGGAGAAAAGGAATGGGTGACGTTTCGGGTTGAGAAACCGAAAGGAAAAGAAGAAATATAGCCAGTGATAAAGACAGATATACAGTAGAACAAATGAATGAAAGATATGCAAAAAGCAACAGTGATCAAGGAAAGGTGGAGTTCACAATGGTCCATTGTTGGCTGTGGGGTAGGTGATAACGAGTTATACAGACAGTGAAACTCAACAGGACGACAGTGAAACTAGTATGATGACTAGGTTGGGGGAGGATGGAGAGAGAGGGGATGCAAGGATTACTTGAAGTTAGAGAAATCAACATTTATTCCTCACCAGCTGAGTTACTCTAGCTTTTGTGTTTGTTTGGAATAGTTATCATGGTTACACTGTAAATGGCTTAATTGTAATCATAGAAACATAGAAAATAGGTGCCGGAGTAGGCCATTCGGCCCTTCGAGTCAGCACCGCCATTCAATATGATTATGGCTGATCATCCAGAATCAGTATCCCGTTCCTGCTTTCTCCCCATATCCCTTGATTCCATTAGCCCTAAGAGATAAATCGAATTCTCTTTTGAAAACATCCAGTGAATTGGCCTCCACTGCCTTCTGTGGCAGAGAATTCCACAGATTCACAACTCTATGGGTGAAAAAGTTTTTCCTCATCTCAGTCCTAAATAGCCTACCACTTATTCTTAAACTGTGACCCCTGGTTCTAGACTCCCCTAAAATCTGAAACATTTTTCCTGCATCTAGCCTGCCCAATCCCTTAAGAATTTTACATGTTTCTATAAGATGAATGAATGAATGAATGAATAAGTTTATTGGCCAAGTATGTTCACATACAAGGAATTTGCATTGGTGCTCCGCTCGCAAGCGTCAACACGACATACAATAACAATTAAGAATGACACATTCAACATTAATAATAAAACATTATAATTAAACCTGTGAATGAAATAAAATACCAGAGCAAAAGGAGGCTACAGACTTTAGGTTGTTGAGTACAGCTATTGCTTGTGGAAAAAAGCTGTTTCGGCATTGACAGTCCGGAGTCGCCTTCCAGAGGGAAGTGGTTCAAAGAGTTTGTGGCCAGGGTGAGAGGGGTCAGAGATGATCTTGCCCACTCGCTTCCTGGCCCTTGCAGTGTACAGTGGTCAATGGAGGGAAGGTTGCAGCCAACAACCTTCTCAGCTGATCGGACGATTCGCTGCAGCCTCCGGAAGTCGTGCTTTGTGGCTGAGCCAAACCAGACCATGATGGAGAAGGTGAGGACAGACTCTACGATGGCCGTGTAGAATTGGACCATCCTTGCTTGTGGCAGATTGTGGTTCCTTAGCTGCCGCAGGAAGTACATCCTCTGTTGTGCCTTTTTGACTGTGGAGTCGATGGTAGCCCCCCCCCCCCCCCCATTTAAAGTCCTTGGAGATGATGGTTACAAGGAACTTAAAAGACTCCACAGATGTGACTGTGGTGTGTTGATGGTGAGTGGGGGGAGGGGAGAGGGAGCTCTCCTAAAGTCTACAATCAATTCCACTGTCTTAAGAGCATTGAGCTCCAGGTTGTTGCGATGGCACCAGGACGCCAGCTGTAACACTTCCTGTCTGTAGGCAGATTCCTCCCCATCCTGGATCAGTCCAATCAGGGTTGTGTTGTCCGCAAACTTGAGAAGCTTGACAGACAGAGGAGTCTGTGGAGGTGCAGTCGTTGGTGTAGAGAGAGTAGAGGAGAGGAGAGAGTACGCAGCCTTGCGGTGATCCTATGCTGAGGGTCTGCGGGTCCAAGATGAGCTTTCCCAGCCTCACATGCTGCTTCCTGTCTGTCAGGAAGTTGGTGATCCACTGACAGAGGGGTTCAGGCACAGTCAACTGGGAGAGTTTGGAGTGTAGTAGCTCTGGCACAATGGTGTTGAATGCAGAGCTAAAATCAACAAACAAAATCCTTGCATAGGTCCCCTGGCGGTCTAGGTGCTGGAGAATGAAGTGCAGGCCCAGGTTGACTGCGTCATCCACAGATCTATTGGCCTGGTATGCAAACTACAGGCGGTCCAGCAGGGAGTTTGTGATATTTTTCAGCTGGGTCTTTCAAGGGTCTTCATGACTACAGAGGTCAGAGCGACAGGTCTGTATTCATTAAGACCAGAAATGTTTCACCCTCTCATCCTTCTAAATTCCATTGAATACAAGACCAGTCGACCCGTTCTTTCCTCATATGACAGTTCCACCATCCCAGGAATTAACCTGGTGAACCTACACTGCACTCCCTCAATAGCAAGAATGTCCTTCCTCAAATTAGACCAAAACTGCACACAATACTTCAGGTGCAGTCTCACCAGGGCCCTGTACAACTGCAGTAGGACCTCCTTGCTCCTATACTCAAATCCTCTCGCAATGAAGGCCAACATGCCATTAGCTTTCTTCACTGCCTGCTGTACCTGGATGCTTACTTTCAGAGACTGATGTACAAGGACACCCAGATCTCGTTGCACCTCCTTTTCCTAATCTGACACCATTCAGATAATAATCTGCCTTGTTGTTCTTGCCACCAAGGTGGATAACCTCGCATTTATCCACATTATACTGCATCTGCCCACTCTCCCAACCTATCCAAGCCACCCTGCAGCCTCATAGCATCCTCATCGCAGCCCACACTGCCACCCAGCTTTGTGTCATCTGCAAACTTGGAAATGTTACATTTAATTCCCTCGTCTATGTATTGGAGGCATTCTTATTTAGTTTAGTTTAGAGATACAGTGTGGATACAGGACCTTCGGCCAAACTAGCCCGCACGTATTGTCTTTCTGCTGACTGGATAGCATGCAGCAAAAGCTTTTCACTGTACCTCAGTACATGTGACATTAAACTGAACTGGAATTTACAAAGACAGTTTGATAATATCAATGGGTACATTCTAAGCATCTTGTTTATATTTCAGAGCTACAACACATCCAGTTCCAGAAACAGGGGAGCAGGGTTCAGTTGAACCTGAGAAATGGTTAGTGGTTCCTTTGTTACAATTACATTTTTCATGATCCTTTTATAAAAATACGTCACTTAGACAAAGATAATGTCGCCAGAATCAGAGAGTGATTATTTTTGGGATTATTTCGGGCACAGCGCCACAGACCCAGGTTCGATCCTGACTACGGGTGCTGTCTGTATGGAGTTTGTACGTTCTCCCCGTGACCTGCGGGAGATTTCCCCGGGTGCTCTAGTTTCCTCCTACACTCCAGACGTACAGATTTGTAGGTTAATTGGCTTGGTAAAATTGTAAAAAAAATTGTCCCTAGTGTGTGTAGGGTAATATTAATGTGCGCAGGCTCAGTTGGCCGAAGGTCCTGTTTCCGCACTGTATCTCTAAACTAAACTAAACTCAACTAAATAAGAATGCCTCCAACAATTTACCTGGTCGATAAAATGGTCGATATTTTATGCAGCTTTAGTTTAGAGATACAGCACGGAAAAAGGCCCTTCTGCCCACCGAGTCCACATCGACTATTGATCACCCATTCACACTAGTTCTCTATTCTTTATAGAGGTGTGGAAAATCATGAGAGGAATAAATCAGGTAGATGCACAGGTTCTCTTGCCCAGAGTAGGGGAATCAGGGACCTCTGTAGGTTCAAGGTGAAGGGGAAAAGATTTAATAGGAATCTGAGGGGTAACTTTTTCACACAAAGGGTGGTGGGTGTGTGGAACAAGCTGTCAGAGGAGGTAGTTGAGGCTGGGACTATCCCAACTTTTAAGAAACAGTTGGGTAGATACATGGATAGGACAAGTTTGGAGGGATATGGACCTAACGCAGGCAGGTGTGACTAGTGTAGCTGGGACATGATGGCTGGTGTGGGCAAGTTGGGCTGAAGGGCCTGTTTCCACGCTGTATCACTCTGAACAAGGTAATGGTGCAATGTGTGTGGGGAGGGGTTAGTGCACAGTTTGGGAGAGATCATCCCATGCCAAGAAATTAGACCCAGCGTTGAATAACACCTGCCGCTCAATCACTGGCTGCTTGAAGCCCACCAACATAAACAACCTGCACCTCCTCGCTGGCATTGCCCCTGCTGATGTGAGACGGGAAGTCGCCAGCCGAGTAGAGATGACCAAGGCCACCAGTGATGAACGCCACCTCCTCTATGGACGTGTACCCCCGGCCCAACGGCTGAAGTCCAGGAGAAGCTTTCTCAGCCATGTCCAGCCCCTAATAACATCACGGGAAGAAACCAGACTCCAACTATGGACAAAAAGGCTTGAGGACGACCCCCCTCCTACTGACATGGGTATCCCTCCTTCTGAAGCCCTCCCTCCGGGCTCAGAAGCACCATGGGTCCAGTGGAAGACGCTCAACCGCCTGAGAACAGGAACAGGGCGATCAAAAGCTGCCATGGCCAGATGGGGCTATGAAACTGGCCAAACCGCCTGTGAATGTAGAGAAGAGGACCATACAATGCAGCACTGCCTTGTCTGCCCCCTACTACCCAACCAGCGCAGCTCAAAGGATCTTGCAGTGTTCAACAAAAACGCAAAGGACTGTGTAAAGGAATGGGAAACTGTCATATAGTCAACCAGCTTCAAAGACTCGAAAAGAAGAAGAAGAGGTGCACAGCTGAACAATGTGACTGGTGAGCCCACAGCTCTACCTGCTGTACCCCTGCCACCCTGGTGTTTGTTGAGGTTGAAGGATCAATAACTGAACTGTTTCCCTGTAAATACTTTTGATAAATCTTCACCAGTAAATTGGTTTACCAACCTGAACCCTCTGGGCTAAAGACTCCATAACAACAACTAATGTTGAAGGTTGATTAATAGTAAATTAATTGTAAGAGCTGCAATCTATTCCGATGGACAATCTTTACTAATATTTATTTGTTCTTTCTGTTATAGAATGCATAACATGTGTCGGTGAAAGTTCTGTCTGAAGATTTGGTATTTCCACCAAGACCTTACACTGACATTGGAATATAGCTATATATGATTTTATTATTATTATTGTGTAAACATTAATGATACAGTATTGCTGGTGTCAGACGGGCATGGTGACAGACGCACATCTCTGTCCTCCATGCCGCTACCTGTCAACCTCCTTGTGTGTCTCTGCACATTAGTTTAGGTAATTCTACAAGTAGTTCAACTTTATATTTGAATATTTAAATTGTGCTTTTCCTTTATGAGAGATAGGTTTTTTTTGCCTTCCATCACAACGATGTGATGGATGTTTGTGTAAACTGTGTTGTGTCTCGGGTCTTTTTGTTTTGTAATATATGGCTGCAGAAACGACATTTCAAGGGGGCCAAATTACAATAAATTGAAAAATGACAATAAATTGAATTGAATTGTATTGTATGTTGTATAATAATATATTTGAAAGATAATAAAGTTTATTGCTGTCATCAATTTACAAATATATTAGTAAATTGATAAACCCTGATCAAACGGGGTTTATACCCAAAAGATACTAATTTAATAATTTGAGACGCCTGTTTAATTAAATTGTACTCGCATAAAGTAGAGGAAGAAGATATATCAATTATTTCTTTGGATGCAGAGAAAGCATTTGATCAGGTAGAGTGGCAATACTTATATAAAGTACTGCAAAAATTTAATATGGGAGAGAATTTTATAACATGGGTAAAATTATTGTATGATAAACCGATGGCAAGAATTTTAACTAACAGCATATTATCTCAAAAATTTCAACTATCAAGGGGTAATAGGCAGGGATGTGCATTATCACCCCAGCTATTTGCCCTTATGATAGAACCCCTGGCTGAAAGTATAAGAATTCATCCGAATATTCAGGGCTATAATACCAAGGACTCAAAGAATAAAATCTCATTATATGCAGACGATATACTTTTATATATTACAAAGTCACAAACGAGCATACCAAATTTATTAAATTTAATAGAGGAATTTGGGTCTTTTTCTGGATATAGAATAAACTGGAATAAAAGTGAAATCATGACATTAAAACCTCTACACATTTATTGAAGTTCCCCTTTAAAATCGCAACAGAAAAATTTAAATATTTGGGTATTCAGATTACTAGAAAATATAAAGCATTATTCAACGCTAATTTTATACCTTTATTAAATAAACTTAATACGCTGATTAAATTTTGGAAAACACTTCCTTTATCATTATTAGGTAAAATAAATGCAATAAAAATGATCTTCCTACCACAATTACTATACCTATATCAGTCTATACCGGTATATATACCAAAATATATATATTTAAAATTAGACTCTAATATTACTAATTTTATTTGGGACTATAGATCACATAGAATTACAAAAAAACACTTATGTAAACCAAAAGAGGTCGGGGGACTTTCACTTCCGAATTTTATGTATTATTACTGGGCAGTGCATATTAAGAATATAATTTATTGGCTGGATACTTCTACCCAACAGACAGAATGGATAAAAATGGAGAAAGAGGATTGTCATCCTTGTAGTATAGGAACGATCCTCTTCTCCCCGAAAAAAACGAATAACACAATATATAAGAAGAACCCAATTTTATATGGTAAAATAAGAATTTGGAAACAAATAAAATTATCTTTAAAATTAAGAAATTTATCATTGTTAATGCCAATAGCGAATAACCCTTTATTTAAACCATCTCTTATTGATAAGACATATAACCAATGGGAAAGTCTCGGAATTAGAAGGATCGGGGATATGTACGAAATGGGAAACCTACTATCATTCCAACAATTACAATTAAAATTTAAACTGAAAAACAACCAATATTGTAAATATCTTCAGATTTGCGATTTCATGAAAAAATATATACAAGGATATCAAAAAATAACTCCTGAATTATTGGAAGAAGCAATGAATATTGAAGCTGACTCACAAAAATTAATATCATATTTATATAATAGTATTCTAAATATAGACCTACCATCGACAGAGGTACTTAGAGAAGAGTGTGAACGGGAACTAATGATAAAAATTACAAGGGTAACATGGGAAAAGTACTTGATATATATTCACAAATGTTCGATTAATGTAAGACATAATCTAATTCAATTTAAAATTTTACATAGATTATATTATTCAAAAACAAGATTGAACAAATTTTATCCAAATATATCCCCCATTTGTGATAAATGTCTATCCCAAAATGCAACTATAACGCACTCCTTAGTTTCCTGCATAAAACGTTATAGATTTTGGAGTGATATTTTCGAAATATTTACAAAATTATTTAAGATAAGAATGGAACCTAATACTGAAATGATTATATTTGGCGTAATGGAAGATGGGAATAAATTGAACATATCTCAAAATTTATTTTTTAACTATGGTTTAATAATAGCAAAAAAATTAATACTTACATTTTGGAAAAATACATCAATACCAACGCTTAAAATGTGGATTGCAAGTAGGTTGGACACCGCACATCTTGAGGAAATGCGATTCCTCCTAATGGATAAATCAGACCAATTCATAACGAGTTGGTCTCCATTTGTCGTCTTTTTGGAATCATATGGTGCAACACAATTGTAAAAAATAACTGTTTCAAGACTGGACGAGGGTTGGTCAAGATTATAAACAATGATCTCCTTACTTTAAAAAAATATATATTTTTAATGTTTTATTCTCTTTTTTCTATTTTCTTTTTCTCAACTTTCTTCACTCATTCGTCTTTTTTACTTTTCTTCACACACTATATATCTCACGCTTTTCTATCCTTTACTATCTAATTTATTTTTCTTATTCTAATCTTTCTTTAATATAACAAAAAAAAAAAGAAGCTGTACATAAAATGTATTATGAAAATATATATTAGGCACTTTGGTGCCATATGATTGTACTTACTTCCAATAAAATAAAATATTTTAAAAAAATAAATAAATATAGAAACAAGGAATTGCAGATGTTGGTTTACACAAAAAGACACAAAGTGCTGGAGTAACTCAGCGGGTCAGGCAGTGGTATATTATCAGCCATTAATACAAGAATGTCAACATAGTACTGCACAGACGCTGCATAAACACTACCTCTAACCAAGGCCACAGCGAGAGTCAAGGTTTGTATTAGTGTGTTGACATACCCATGCAACATGGGACAGTACAACGAGAGAGTCACATAACACGTCTCCTCCTTCCCACACTTTGAGAAGAGCTCTTGGTGCAAAGGTGCAGCAGCTGCTGAGCTTGGATGTGAAACCCCTTGTGGTCGCTGGCTAATGGATGCAAGAGTTTATGTGGTTATGTAAATGACCTACAGAAATTTGAGAGGAAGTGGCCACAACCAGGGGCACAATGTTGTCTCTGCTATACTCCGCTTATTTCCCAAAGGCTGCTTTCAGAAGAGTGAGGACCAATTTATTTTTTATATATGCATTTTTTGCTGAATAGTGAAAGGCCTGGATAGAGTGGTTGTGGAGAATCTGCCATTCTGGAAGTGTGTATCATCTAGAAAATGCAGCACCATCACTTCCACAATAACGTCTCCAACCACAACTCCTCAAACTAGGAAAGGATGCAGAGTGCTGGAGTAACTCAGCGGGTCAGGCAGCATCTGTGGAGAACATGGATAGGTGACGTTTCACAGAGTGCTGGAGTAACTCAGCGGGTCAGGCAGCCTCTGTGGAGAACATGGATAGGTGACGTTTCACAGAGTGCTGGAGTAACTCAGCGGGTCAGGTGTCCTTTTGTCTGTAAATACAGTACAAACTGAGGGGCAGAGGTTGGTGAGGGTGACCTGCCTTGCAACAAAGTCAGCAATCGACCGAGGGCAGAGTCAAGGAGCCCTGGTCAAAATGGAGTCAATAAGTATCATGGAAGAACAATCCAACGGCAGCGAGGTCGGAGTCGGGCCGAGGTGGCTGACCGCGCGCCGAGAACAAAGGGGCACCCGGCGTGGGGTTGGGGGAGAACAAAGGGGCACCCGGCGTGGGGTTGGGGGAGAACAAAGGGGCACCCGGCGGGGGGGGGGGGGGGACAAGGGACAACCGGCAGAGAGAAGGGGGGGGGGGGGGGGGGGGGGTGGGTGGGGGGGTGGGGGGGTGGGTTGGGGTTTAGAGGGATGAGTATTTTTTACAACTTTGTCGTGCCTTTGAGGCAACTCTCGTGTGTACACAAACAAAGAACTTCACTGTACCTGGCTGGGTACGTATAACAATAAAGTGTCATCATCATCAACATGGAAGGACATTCCAGTGGGTGCAGTCCACCTACAGAGAGAGTAGAGTGTTGTTGTGAGTCCACCATCCTCACCTCCATCTTCAGTGCAAGAGTTCCTCAGATCAATCCACCTCCTTCATCATTGGCCTTCCATCCATCATGAGGCTAACAGTGGGGACATTCTCTGATGATGATCACTCGTTTATTTTCATTTACATATTTTCAAGATAAAGGCGCCCATCCCTGCATTTATATAATTAGGTAGCATTTGGGCATAGTGTAGAGATAAGGCAGTGCAGATGCTGGTTTATACAAGAAAGGCACAGAGTGCTGGAGTAAGTCAGCGGGTCAGGCAGCATCTGTGGAGGGAATGGACAGAGGACGTTTTACTTTCTTCAATTAGGGGTAATTTACATGTTTCTCTCCAAATTCGTACCGTGACACTGAGGGTGGACCTGCTGCCTTACATCCTGACCTCAGCTCCATCCTGTCTACGGGTGCTGTCTGTACTGCACCGTCTCCCCGTGACCACGTGGGTTTTCTCCGGGCGCTCCGGTTTCCTCCCACACTCCAAAGACGTGCAGGTTTGAAGGTTAATTGGCTTCGGTAAAATTACTAATTGTCCCTACTGTGTAAGATAGTGCCAGTGTACGGGGTAATCGCTGGTTGGCACGGACTTGGTGGGCCAAAGGGCCTGTTCCTGCTTTGTATCTCTAAAGTCTAAAGTGAAGTCTAAAGTCAGATGTCCACTTGGGCGTTGTACTCACTGGTTGCATTTAGCTTTGAGACCACAACATAAATCTACATTAACTCAAGGCACAATGAGCGTAATTCAGGGAATGACATGGAACTGGACAGCACAGGAACAGGCCCTTCGGCCCACAATGTCTGTACTGAACATCTCATCTACTTGCACATGATGCATCTCCCTCCATTCCCTGTGATCCACTCCTGTAAAGCTGCATCATAACCTCCTGAGTGAAAGCATTCAGAGGGTAGTGGGTGCCTGGAAAGCACGGCCAGGGGTGGTGGTGGTGGAGGCAGATATGATAGTGGTGTTTAAGAGGCTTTTAGATCGGCACGGTTATGAAGGAGATTGAGAAATTCGGATGCAGGCAGAAGATATTAACGGCATCATGTACAGCACAGATATTGTGGGCCGAAGGGCCTGTTCCTATGCTGTATCGTTCTATTCTCTTTTTGGTCTAACTGGAAGTTAAATGGCACAACTATCACAGGAGACTCCTCTCTATGGGCAAAACACAAAGTACTTGAGGAATGCAGAGCATCATCAGGATCAGCCATCATATGTGGAGGGAATGAACAGACCATGTTTTGGGGCAGGACTGTTTATTTATCAGGGCCGCTAGCATTTAGTTCAAGAGGGCTAGAATTAAAAAATAGTGATGTAATGCTGAGGCTCTATAAGGCACTGGTCAGGCCGCATTCGGAGTATTGTGAGCAAATTTAGGCACCATATCTGAAGAAGGATGTGCTGGCTCTGGAGTGGGTCCAGAGGAGGTTTACAAGAATGATCCCAGGAATGAGTGGGTTAACACAAGATGAGCGTTTGACGGCACTGGGCTTGTACTCGCTGGAGTTTAAAGAATCATAAAACCATAAGAGATAGCAGCAGATTGAGGCCATTCGGCCCATCAAGTCTACTACACCATTCAATTATGGCTGATCTATCTCTCCCTCCTAACCCCATTTTCCTGCCTTCTCCTCATACCTCTGATACCCGTACTAATCAAGAATCTATCTATCTCTGCCTTAAATATATCCACTGACAGCCTCCACAGCCGTCTGTGAGGGGGGACCTCATTGAAACTTACTGAATACTGAAAGGCCTGGATAGAGTGGATGTGGAGAGGATGTTTCCACTAGTGGGAAAGTCTAGAACTAGAGGTCATAGCTTCAGAATTTAAGGACGTACCTTTAGGAACAAAATGAGGAGGGATTTCTTTAGTCAGAGGGTGGTGAATTTGTGGAATTCATTGCAGATATGTCATGCCCATTCCCTCTGGTTAATTCAAGCAGAGGGTTGGCCCTTTATCCTTAGACGTTAAACTTTAGAGATACAGTGTGGAAACAGGCCCTTCGGCCCACCGAGTCCGCACCGAACAGCGGTCACCAAGATGCACTGAGGACAATTTTACAACTTAACAAAGCCAATTAACCTACAAACCTGCACTTTTTGGTGTGTGGGAGGAAACTGGAGCACCTGGAGAAAACTCATGCAGGTCACGAAGAGAACATACAAACTCCATACAGACAGCACCCGTAGCCAGGATCAAACCCGGGTCTCTGGCGCTGTGAAGCAGCAACTCTACCGCTGCACCACCGTGCTGCCCTAATTTGCTTGTTGTTTACCGTGATGTTTACCACTGCTGGTTTACAGAAAAGCACGAGGCTGCTGCAGGTGGTTTGCACGGACTGCAGAAGTCACGGTGCAGAGACCGCTGAATGGTCATCGTCCAGAGAGTTGTGGTCATCTGGTCAGCAGCTCGTGACTGCCCAAACTCTGAGAATTCTTTCAGTGGTTCTGTGGTCGATAATTCACACCTTCGGGAGATGAGAAAGATAAACCTAATCCGGGTGGGTAGGGGGGGATGTGGCTGCAACTTAACCTTGTTCTTACCCTTGTCTGGTCACATGCCAACTTCCACTGAAAGGATGCAGCAACTTCAATAACTTCATTATTATCATTATGTGCACGAGTGCTAGTGTTGAGTTATCAGCTTACAACACTATTATTCTGAAATGGAGGGCAAGGAAAATTACTGAAGTGTTGTTTAGAGACTACAGCGCGTTGTGACAGCATATGTAAGAATGGCCTATGACAGTGTCAAAAATGTTATACACCGGCCCGTACGAAGCTTTTCAAAAAGGGGGGTGGCATGGCAGGATTACAAAACATTTATGTAAAATAAGTGCACACAGCACATATCACAAGCGCAAAGCTCAAAGACCCTTGCGGCCGGGGTCTAGAGCCCGCTTAAGGGCCCTGGAAGCTCTGGGGTTTTAGATGTAAAATGTTATAAAGTAGCATGAAAACACTGCAAATAAAATACTGTAAGTTTTTGCAGTAAACAAAATCTTTTTTTAGAAAATATTTTGTGTGTAAAATATGATGCAAAATGAAAGTCGCAAACTATGGAATACATATTTTTTCAGTATTGTTATCAAGGAAAAGAAAGCAGTTCCAATTGTTTTGACATTATTCATATAGAGGAGAAAAATATAATTGCTCTAAACCTACCTTAATTTTGCAATCTCACTAAAGATAATCCCCCTTTCCCTCTCCCCCCTCCCCCATCCCCCTCCCTCTCCCTCCAACTCTCTCCCCCTCCCCATCTCTCCTCTCCCCCCTTCCCCTCTCTCTCTCCCCCCTCTGTCTCAACCACCCCCTTCCCCCCTCTCACATCCCCCCCTTCTCTCTCCCTCCCTCCCCCTCTCTCTCCCTCCCACGCAGCGAGCTACGACTACGCGCCGCAGACCCCCCCCCCCGGCCCGGAGAAACGGGCACTCCCGCAACGCAATATTCCACTATTTACCTGGAGTAGATATCTAGGATCTTTGGTAGACACGAGGCATTGAGGTGACTGTGTGGAGTGTAAATGGAGATCTGAACCTGCCCGGGCCCACTGCGCACTGGCGGAGAGACAGCGCATTTTGTGTCGCTACTGCATCACCGGCTTCCCCCAACTGCGCAGGCGCGGATGTTCACAATTTTTTCCCCCAAAACATCCAGCGGACCAGAACCAGAATTTCGGTTAATTTCCGTCTGGTAGCGCTCCAATTTTTATTTTCTCTGGATTTTTTTTACTCTGGGCAAAAACACCTTGGCCGGAGGCCCCCTAGATTTTGAGGCCCTAGGCTTCAGCCTATGGGTATATCCTGCCCTGCCGACGCCCCCCTAGCTATCAAGGCCCTAAGCTTAAGCTTGTGAAGCTTATACGTAAATCCGGCCCTGCCTATCCATGTTCTCCACAGATGCTGCCTGACCGGCTGAGTTACTCCAGCACTCTGTGAAACGTCACCTATCCATATTCTCCACAGATGCTGCCTGATCCGCTGAGTTACTCCAGCACCCTGTGAAACGTCACCTATCCATGTTCTCCACAGATGCTGCCTGACCCGCTGAGTTACTCCAGCACTCTGCATCCTTTCCTAGTTTGAGGAGTTGTGGTTGGAGACGTTATTGTGGAAGTGATGGTGCTGCATTTTCTAGATGATACACACTGCCAGAATGGCAGATTCTCAACAACCACTCTATCTAGGCCTTTCACTATTCAGCAAAAAATGCATAAACATCCCCACATTCCTCACTGTGATGGAAGGCAATAAAGTTCAATCTTCTTCCCTCTTTATTCTCCCACGGTCGGGGCAGTCGGAGCTCTTGTATAGGGGCAGTTGGAGTTCCCGCGAAGGGGCGATCGAAACCTCCGCATCGTGGCGGTTGAAGCTCTTGCCGTTTGGAGCTCCCGGTCGGTCTCTAACCAGGGACCATGAGCTCCACGATGTTAAAGTTACCAACCCCCCAAATTCTTGTTAATCTTTATTAAGGATTCTGTTTAAATTTATAAACAGTTGCCCCAGGAGATGATTGGGCCTAACAAAGGTGCCACAAGTAAAATTAGATGCACATTTTAAATAATTGTTTATTGTAGTGAGTCTAATGAAGAAGGATTATGCAGTCACTGTTGCTATGGAAATGTATTCTGCTCAATCTGAGTTAATTTACATTGAAATGCATATTCTGTTTAATTATATTTAACTCAGTCACCAAGCATAAATTGTACATGAATTAAATGCCATTACAAATATTGCAGCTGGTAAATATGCTAAATGGAGAATGTTGCAGGGACCACTACACTAACCATTGCTCTCTACAACTTGAATCTGCAAGCATTGCCAGTAATGGTCTTAGCATGGTCCTTAATTCATTCTGAGCTTAATGAAAGGAATTGACAATTAGACTTGATGGGCCGAATGTCCTAATTCTGTTCCTATCACTTCCGAACATGAACATATGTGGATGTACAGTCTCAACCCTCCACAGGTGTATGGTAGAGAGCATGCTGACTGATTGCATCGCGCCCTGATTCAGCAATGAGAACGTTCAGGAATGTAGGCGGCAGTGAATGGTGGAGTAAATTTGATGGGCTGAATGGCCTAATTCTGCTCCTATCACTTAAGACCTTATGACTTATGACACTGCCCAGTCCATCAAGGGTACTGATCTCCCCACCATCGAAGGGATCTACAGGAGACGCTGCCTCAAAAAGGCAGCCATCATCATCAGAGACCCACACCACCCTGGCCACGATCTCATCTCGCTGCTACCATCGGGAAGAAGGTACAGGAAACAGAAAACCATGACCTCCAGGTTCAAGAACAGCTTCTTCCCAACAACCACCAGGCTCTTGAACACTGCACAACACTGACCTATACAGCTAACAGACTATACTTCTGGGACCCGAAACGTCACCTATTCCTTTTCTCCAGAGATGCTACCTGACCCGCTGAGTTACTCCAGCATTTTGTGTCCATTTAAACTAAACTAATACTGCAGTGGAGGCTATTGTTCATACAAGGGGATTAAAGGAGAAGTGTTTTAAATCTCCACCATTAAAATTGACATAGTACTACATCCCACTGCCAGCCACTCATTATTTTTCGACATAAGCCCAACATCATTCAATGAGTTTTGCTAAGTGCAATATCTGATGGGTTGTGATACCACCAATTCATATGTGATAGGAGCAGAATTAGGCCATTCGGCCCATCAAGTCTACTCCACCATTCAATCATGGCTGATCTATCTCTCCCTCTCAACCCCATTCACATGCGTTCTCCCCATAACCTCTGACACCCGTACTAATCAAGAATCTACCTACAGTGGGTGTATCTGCCTTAAAAATATCCATTGACTTGGCCTCCACAGCTTTCTGTGGCAAAGAATTCCACAGATTCGCCACCCTCTGACTAAAGGTATTCCTTCTCATCTCCTTCCTAAAGGAACGTCCTTTAATTCTGAGGCTGTGACCTCAGGTCCTAGACTCTCCCACTAGTGGAAACATCCTCTCCACATCCACTCTATCTCGGCCTTTCACTATTCATCCCAAATGTTTGTGGTCATGAACTCCCAAACTGAAACACCAAATAGGTCTGCAGTTTCATGTTTCGTGCCTAGATAACATGTTTGGTCAAATATTTAGACACATATTCACTTCAGTGCTCAGATGACATATGAATTGAAGTGCCTCCACCTTCAGCCCAGTATCTTTTTGTTTTTTTCGGGTTTTTTTTTTGTTATGTTAAAGTGTGTTTTTTATGTTTGTTTAAATATTTTAATGTGGGGGAAGAGGGTACGGTAAGGGGGATACCGTCCTTCAGTCGCTTCCTGGAGAGGACGCGACTATTATTCGAGTCGCGTCCTCGGCCCCCCCCCCCCCCAGCGACCTACCTACTGGATTGGCGCAGCCTTTCCTGCCTGGACCGACCAGAGCTCCAGCAGCGGCGGGACAGCGCTGATACATCGCGGGGCTGGTGATGCCTTACCGGGGATCGCCGTCTGGAGCCCGGAGTGCTGGACCTGCTGCACCGACACCCTGGAACTGTGGTTCGCGGAGCTCCCAACGCGGGCGGCGCTGACAAACATCGTGGGGTCCTGCGACTCTGCCCGGCCTGCGGACTCGGGAGCTGCGGACTCCGGTGGGAGGCGGCTGATCGGGAGGTCCGGGCCGCTGAGGAGGTTTTTCACCATCGGGGTTCGGCGTCGGTGTTCCATCAGCCCGGCGAGAGGGCCTGAGCATCGGGCCGCCCGGGGTGGCGACTGCGGGTGCTCGGAAGGCCCCGACCACGGGTGAACATCTGGGAAGATCGGAGGGGAGGCTGGCTGGACTATGGTGCCTTCCTCACCTTGGTGCCATTGTGTTATGTTGTGTCATGGACTTTCTGTGTTTGTGCTTTTTTTTAAAATTCTATTTTATTTTTAATATGTTTTATTATTTATTATTTATTTATTTTTATGATACTGACTGTAAAGGGAAATTCATTTCGTTGTCTCTAATTGAGACAATGACAATAAATTTGAATACAATACAATACAATACAAAATTGCCATAACAACACAACTCTGAGAAAGATCACACATAGCTAAAACTTGACCCATTTTTAATGATTGCGCTTGGTAGGAAGCCAAATTGAATACAATCTCTGATTCACTGAATGCTCCAGTTATTGGTTATAAGAGTGTTGGGTAATGTTTGAAGAAACAATCATTGCAACGCCCTTTAAACATTAGTGGCTGCCACAGTCATAATACTTTTAATTAAACAACTAGACCAAGTGGGACCCGTTGGGTCCTATGTTCACACGGGAGGGCTGGTCCCCCAATGCAATATTCCACCTCTCCACCAATTCCAATATTTATGGCCAGTGGAGGGGGGGGGGACTTTCTGGAGCGCTGGTATGGGTGTTGAGGGCCAAAGGGACTGGTTTCCAGAGAACTAGTATGGACATTATGGGCCGAATGGATTGTTGGGCTGGCAGCTCAGTCACTCAAGTCTGGTGGGCTGGCAGCTCAGTCACTCAGAGCTGGTGGGCAGGCAGCCCAGTCATTCAGGTCTGGTGGGCTGGCAGCTCAGTCACTCAGGGCTGGTGGGCTGGCAGCTCAGTTACTCAGGGCTGGTGGGCTGGCAGATCAGTCACTCAGGGCTGGTGGGCTGGCAGTTCACTCACGGCTATTCCTTGAAATTCCATTTCAAGCAGAGTGCAGGCCGGCAAATGCCATTTCATAGCATTTCAAGCAGAGTGCAGGCCGGCAAATTCAATTTCAGAGCATTTCAAGCCGAGTGCAGGCCACCAAATTCAATTACATAGCATTTCCAGCCGAGTGCAGTCCAGCAAATTCTATTTCATAGCATTTCAAGCCGAGTGCAGGCCAGCAAATTCAATTTCATAGCATTTCAAGCCGAGTGCAGGCCAGCAAATTCAATTTCATAGCATTTCAAGCCGAGTGCATGCCAGCAAATTCAATGTCATAGCATTTCAAGTAGAGTGCAGGCCAGCAAATTCAATTTCATAGCATTTCATGCAGAGTGCAGGCCAGCAAATTCAATTTCATAGCATTTCAACCTCCTAACAAATAATTTATTGCAACTGCATTACAGACTCACAGTTCAGTTGATTCACTGCTTAAAATCACAGTCGTGGACTCTCCTACGAAATCTTCCAACGTGACTGACTCACGTCCAGGTATCCGGGGTTTTATAGTCCTGCCCCCCACCACAAGGGGCGTTACCTTCATCATGGTGATTGACAGGCGGGAGAACCAATCAGCTGATCACAAGATTTTTTAAACACTCATAACTTTTTTATTTTTCATCAATCGGAAAAATCCTCGGGGCAGCCTCAGCGGAGGAGCTATGGGTAAGATGGCCAAAAATCATAGCGATATAGGGTAGCGTTCTTTCTAAAATCAATATACAGCACAGACAGGAAGTGGCCAAGATGAGACTTTTAGTTATATAGATATCACCGTATGTATATTTAGCTGATGGTCTATCTATGATTCATAAGGTCAACAGTCATGGGAGCAGAATTAGGCCAACTGCAATATTCTTAACATTACAACACACGCAGGGCGTGAGGGCAGAGAGACAGCCACATTATTTAGGTATGTTGCAAAGCCTACCTGAAGCATCGCTGAAAATCTGTCGCTGCGGGTGTGCACGATTTTGGCGCCGTTTAGAGGGGGGCGGGTTTAAAATGCGATTTTCTCTAGGCTGTTCAAATCGAAGATGTTCAGCCTTGTTAATTATTAACGAAAAATCACTGGAAGACCCCGTCGCAAAAGCTATTATTAGTTTTAAAGGCCTTGGATAATAGTTATAGTAGTTTAAAAATCAATCTCTAAACCCGCGACCACCGACAGCCGTCAGGGTCGCATAGAGCAAACCACAGAAGGTATGTAGCTTATTTTTACATTAAAAAAGGCTTCTTAAGATCCCTTTATACAAAGTTTAATATTGCGAGTAGCTCATTTTGGGCCCATTATATCCCGCAGTATTTTTCTGGGCATTTGAGGGCACAAATCTACCGCAATGTGAACGTTCTAAACCAGCGCGTTCCACAGGATCCCACTAGAAAGCTGATTTAAATGGACTTTAATTTACAGCAATTGAACACTAAATTCCTTCCATTTGGCCTATAAATTAATGTAAATGAGATTAAAAAATCATGTTTTATTGTGAATTATTTATGAATATTATTTGCACACTTAGGCTATTTAAAAATGTTAATCATTTATTAAGTAATGGATAGATGTTTAGATCTAGTAATTGAAGTTTGAAATTAGCTACACTTGGGTAACTAACTAATTATATGCTTAAACTTTCAGGTTATCCAAGTAAGATTATTTTATATTTGTTTCAGAATGGTTCAATCTATGATAACTGAAAATTTCATTCAGGTCTCTTAATTTTTAAGAAAGTTATGGGCTTTTGACTGTTCACGATCACAGCTTTTTTGTTACGTCCATAGAAAATCAATAGGGAACAAGATGCTAATTTCCGAGTATGAAAATGGCCATAACGTTTTAAATACATGAGATATGAAAGTGAATTAGGTGTCAAATTAAACTTATTTTTATGCTTTATCTGATGGGATAAATTACAGACTTGATTTTTTACATCTCAAAATTTTGTAACATTGCTACATTATTACTGGGGGCACGGTGGCACAGTGGTAAAGTTGTATATGGACACATCATGGTATATGGACACATTTATCTGTTTTGTAGTAAATGCCTACTATTTTCTGTGTGCTTAAGCAAAGCAAGAATTTCATTGTCCTATACAGGGACACATGACAATAAACTCACTTGACTTGACACTTGCTGTAGGTTAATTGGCTTGGAATAATTGAAAATTGTCCCTTGTGTGTGTAGGATAGTGTTAATGAGCGGGGATCGGCGGTAGGTGTGGACTCGGTGGGCTGAAGGGCCTGTTTCCGCGCTGCATCTCTAAACTAAACTAAATAAACAATTGACAATAGGTGCAGGAGTAGGCCATTCGGCCCTTCGAGCCAGCACCGCCATTCAATGTGATCATGGCTGATCATCCCCAATCAGTACCCCGTTCCTGCCTTCTCCCCATATCCCCTGACTCTGCAATTTTTAAGAGCCCTATCTTGCTCTCTCTTGAAAGCATCCAGAGAACCTGCCTCCACCGCTCTCCGAGGCAGAGAATTCCACAGACTCACTTCTCTCTGGGAGAAAAAGTGTTTCCTCGTCTCCGTTCAAAATGGCTCAGTTCTAAATGGCTTAAACTAAACTATGATTCTCAATTCCCCAACTTTGGGCAAAAGACTCAATGCGTTTACCTGATCTATTCCTCTCATGATCTTGTACACCTGTATAAGATTATCCCGTAATGATTTTTCTAGCTAAACCGAACAAAGTGCGTAGCATTGAATACAAAATGTCTTAGCAACTATATAGAAAATGACAGCATTTAGTTAAACGTCTGAGTTTATCAGCTAAAGAGGATAGGATAATTGTCTTTAAAAATTGCTATGTGACGTAAGTCGGTATGTAAACCACTTAATCTTCGTCAAATCCTTTGAAACGTTCATGAGAGTCGAGAATGTTTAATTGTCAGATGTACCTTGAAGGGAACAATTCTTACTTGCTGCAGTTAACAGGCCCGTGAACGCAATAACACACAGATTTAATAATCAATAATGCAATAAATTAATGACTGATAATTAATTATTATCTATTCATTATCTGAAACAGGCCCATCGGCCCAACTCACCCACACCAACCAACATGCCCCATCTATACTAGTCCCATCTGCCCGTGTTTGGCCCATATCCCTCTAAAGCTATCCAATCCATGTACCTGTCCAAATGTTTCTTAAACATTGCTATAGTACCTGTCTCAACTACCCCCTCCGGCAGCTCATTTCATTCACCCACCACCCTTTGTGCAAAAAGGTTACCCCTTAAGGTTCGCATTAAATCTTGGCAGAGTAAACTCGAATGGCATAATTCTGCTCCTATGACTTACGAAAACTCTGCACCAGGGTCCTACGTACATCTCCTCCCTTCCCATGGAAGCCTAGATTAGATCACACCAAGTCTGGGGGATTTATCAGCCCTCAGGTATCCAGTACCTCCTCCTTAATGCTAACCTGTTTCTGATTATCATGAATTCACCACCATCCAAGTCCTTCTCCATTGTGAATACAGGTGAGGAGTATCCAGTCCGCAACTCACCCACACCTCCAGACTCCACACGTAGATCAGCCCCTCGACCCTACCTGGGCCCCTCCTTCCTGGTCACCCTCGTGCTCCTCAGATACTCGTGAACCTTCATTGACCTGCAAGGAATTCCAAACCGAGTAGTTAATACAGTCGCTAATATTTAGACCACTGGAATCAACAGCATGTAACTAAAGACCCATGCCTGGAATGTTGGACTGAGAAAGGACACTCATGCATTTACTTAACTAACTTTCCACTGACTGCAAGGAGCACCTGGCCAGCCTACAGCAGGTGGAGGGAGGAGTGGGACAGGTGATAGGTGATAGGTGCAACCAGAATGGTACGGGATGCTGGGCAGATGGAACCAGGGAGCAGAGGGCAGGGGAGGGGATGGGATGGGAGGAGAGGAGAGGAGAGGAGAGGAGAGGAGAGGAGAGGAGAGGAGAGGAGAGGAGAGGGGAGGAGAGGAGAGGAGAGGAGAGGGTAGGGAGAGGAGGGGATGAAGGAGAGGGGAGGGGATGGGGGGTGTGGGGAGGGGAGGAGAGGATGGGAGGGGATGGAGGGGAGAGGAGGGAGGGGAGGGAGGAGGGGAGAGAGGAGGGGAGAGGAGGGGCTGGAGGGGAGGGGATGGATGGGGGGGATGGGACAGGTGAACAGTGGCAGCATCACTGGATAGAAGGAATGGGTGATGTTTCGGGTCAAGGCAGTCTGAAAAAGGGTCTCAACTCGAAACGTCACCCATTCCTATCCAGCGATGCTGCCTGTCCCGCTGAGTTACTCCAGCATTCTGTGTCTTTCTTCAGTGTAAACCAGCATCTGCAGTTCCTTCCTGAGCAGAGGGAGTGGCGGACTTGGGGGGCAGGTGATTGTGTGTGGAAGAGCACCAGGGGAGTGCTTTATCCTAAACTGAAAAATTCATTGTTCATACCATTGGGTTGTAAGCAATACAAGTGGAAGATTCGGCACAGTGGCGCAGCGGGTAGAGCCGGTGACTCACGGCACCAGACACCCAGGTTTGATCCTGCCCTCAGATGCTGTCTGTGCGTGGAGTTTGTATCTTCTCCCTGTGACCGCGTGGAATTTTTCCGGGTGCTCCAGTTTACTTCCACATCCCAAAGACGTACAGGTTTGGAGATTAACGGACCTTTATAAATTAAGTTTACCCCTTGTGTAGGGAATGGATGTGAAAGTGGGATAACATAGAAATAGTGTGAATGGGTTAGCGATGGTCCGTGTGGACTAGGTGGGCCCAAGGGCTGTTTCCATGCTGTATCTCTAAAACAAACTAAACAACCACTTAACAATCTGAAGAAGGGTCTTGATACAAAACGTCACCTATTCCTTCTCTCCAGAGATGCTGCCTATCCCGCTGAGTTCCTCCAGCACTTTGCATCTGCAGTTCCTTCCAACACCACCTACCAGTCTCTGTCCCACCCCTCCCTCCTACTGTATATACTGACAACCTTCCTCTTTCCTCTCACAATCTCAACCCAAAAGGTCAACACACAGCTTTTGCCCCCACAGATACTGCCTGAACCGCTGAGTTCTTCCAGAGTTCTGTTTTCTTTTGTTCCAGGGTGAATGGCGTGTGAGAACACTGTCAATCAGTGAGGGTGAGATGCAATGGAGAGTGGGGTTGTGAGGTGCAGGGAGATGAGGAGCAAAGGCTGGAGTGGACACAAGGAACAAGGATCTGAGCAAACATCACCTCTCCATGTTTTCCAGGGATGTTGCCAAACCCACTGAGTTACTCCTGCACTTTGTGTTTTTTTCAAGGAACCAGAGACTTGGTTCCTTGTTCACATTTCCTAGCTGGTATCCGGCAACTGCAGCACCTCATCACCAACTAGAGAGTGGTCCTGAGCTACCATCTACCTCATTGTAGACCCTCCGACTATCTTTAATCGGACTATTCTGGACTTTATCTTGCACTAAATGTTATTCCCTTTATCCTGTATCTGTACGATAATAAACTAAACTAAACATGGAGAAAGCAGGTAGATACAAAATGCTGGAGTAACTCAGCGGGACAGGCAGCATCTCTGGAGAGAAGGAACGGGTGACGGTTTGGGTCGAGACCCTTTAAGGGGTTCTACAAGGAGTCAGTAGTTAATACATTCCATCTGGATCTGCCTCTGGGCAACTGAGAGTGTGAAAGGTTCCATTAAGCTATTTATACGTTGCTACATGAATATGTGTAGGAAAGAACTGGACATGCTGGTTTACACTGAAGATAGACACAAAATGCTGGAATAACTCTAGCGGGTCAGGCAGCATCTCTGAAAAGAAGGAATGGGTGACATTTCGGGTGGAGACCCTTCTTCAGAGATGAATATTACTGGGCAGGGCCCTTTAATTCTAACGCTGCTGTTAACATCCTTTCTGTGTATTCTCACACTGCAGTTTGATGGGAACAAGCCTGTAATTATTGAGAATCAATGCTTCGGGGCAAGGTCCTGCCCTATGGTCCCACCCCAGCTTTTATATATACAAACCACAATGCAACTAATTTATTACAATACACTCTCCCCTCAGCAATTCCCAAAGCAATTCCAAAATAGGTCAGTCAACTAATTTTGAAAATAGTTTAGTTTATTATTGTCACGTGTACCAAGGTACAGTGAAAAGCTTTTGATACATGCCATCCAGTCAGAGAAAAGACAATTCATGATTAGAATCAAGCCGTCCACATTGTACAAATACAGGATAAAGGGAATAACGTTTAGTGTAAGATAAAGTCCAGTAAAGTCTGATTAAAAATAGTCCAAGGGTCACCAATAAGGCAGATAGCAGCTCAGAACCGCTCAGTTTCAGTTGCCTGATAACAGCTCGCAAGAAACTGTCCCTGAATCTAGAAAGATCTTCTTTGCCTGATCAGCAACTGATCAAAGAATAAAGACGCAACCATGGTGTAATTCTGCGTGACCTTCTCTTGCATCTCATGACCCAACAGTTGTCTCTTTAACTTAAACATTCACAGCACCGTATTCCATCACACAGTGTGCAAATTGGCAAATATTTTAATGGCTCCTGGATTAATCCGAGGGATCTGAAAATGTAAACCTTCCTCTTCACTTTAACTTTGCACTGAGGATTTAAAATATAATGTGGAAACTAAAACACATATTGTGGTTCACATTGTGGCAGGATGTCAGTTTACAGCTGATTTCCCAATCGTGCCTTCAAGGTCTTTTCCCTCAAAACAAAGTCACTTTCTGAAGAAGGGACTCGACCTGAAACATCACCCATTCCTTCTCTCCAGAGATGATGCCTGTCCCGCTGAGTTACTCCAACATTTTGTGTCTATCTTCACTTTGTCTAATCTGCGTCTGACTCAAAACATCACCCAATTCCTTTTCTCCAGAGATGCTGTCTGACCCACTAAGTTACTCCAGCATTGTGTGTCTGTTGATTGTCTAATCCATGTTGGTGCAAGGACACAATACTGGGTCAGATTGCAGTTTGAGTTTTGACTTCATAAATTCATAAGTTTGTAAGTCAAAGGAGCAGAATTAGGCCATTCGGCCCATCAAGTCTACTCCGCCATTCAATCATGGCTGAGCTATCTCTCTCTCTTAACCCCATTCTCCTGCTTTCTCCCCATAACCCTTGACACCTGTACTAATCAATAATTTGTTCATCTCCGCCTTAAAAATATCAATTGACTTGGCCTCCACAGCCATCAGTGGCAATGAATTCCACAGATGCACCACCCTGTTCTGACCTCTGTTCCAAGTGATGAAAATAAATTAGAAATATTAACAATGATTGTACTATTCACAAAAGCAAATGGTATAGAAGGCAGATACGGCATCTGTATTATAATGGTGATCTTAATAATTTTGAAATAGGATATAGGATAGGTGTCTCTAAAGTCAGAGAGCTGGCAACTCAGTATTAAGGATAAGTGTAGTGACAGAATTAATCTAAACAACTAAAGCCATGTAGGAACAAGGATGGAAATCTGGGAGACCTATCATTTCTTACTGCACCATTATTGAGCACAAAAACAGGCCCTTCAGCCCAACATGTCCATTCTGACCAAACTACCTCATCTAAGCTAGTATAATTTGCCTACGTTTGACTTGATCCCTCTAAACCAGTCCGATTCATCTACCTATCCTTTTAACTGATACTAGACCAAGTGCAGACCCGTTGGGTCTGTTCCCCCAACGTGCGGTTGTGGGGGGGGGGGGGGGGGGGGGGCAGGCGGCATGCAGCGTCACACACACTAACTATCCTTTTTATTTCAACACAAACCCCCCAAACAACCATTTGCAGGCTGTGCTTTTTTCCTTCAAACTAACCATAACCATATTTTCATTTTCAAACCAAATTAAGGGTACTTACTCACAACTGTGTAGACATTTGTTCAGTCATTCAGAGCTCAGACCTCCATGTTGTAGAGACTGATTGGGGCACACCACTTGCAGAGACTGATTGAGGCACACCACTTCCTGGTTTTATAGTCCCTCCCCCATCCCACCAGCAGGAGCAGCAGAGAGAATGGGGAATTTTGTAAAAACATTAATATCTCTGTCATATTTAATCGACAGGAAAAATCCTCGGCACACATGCGGCGGAGGGGGGCTCTGAGCGAGGTGGCCAAAAATGACGGCCGTAGGTGGCGGCATACTCTCGGAAATCGCAGCACAGAAAGCCAAATCCAGTCAAGAACAGACTTTTAGTAATATAGATAGATAGATAGCCTCAACTACCTCCTATGGCAGCTCGTTCCATACAACCACCACCCTCTGGGTGAAAACGTTGCCCCTCAGATTCCTATTGAACATTTCCCCTCTCGCCTTAAGCCTACGTCCTCTGTTTCTTGATTCCCAACCCTTGGAAAATAACGTCTGGGTAAAATTGTTCATGGTACAGATAAAGTGCAGATAAAGGAAAATAACTTTCAATATCAGCATTTGAAGTTTTGTCGGTCAGAGTACAAGAATAAAGGAATGTGTTTGAAATGCCTGTGACCTTTGATGCGGGAGAATGCCCTCCATTATGCGAGCACATGACACCGTGCTGTCTCAAGATCAACACCTGGTGGCAATTGGTTAGAGATTCAATAATTCATTGCTTTCTGTGGAGTTGCTTGAACACTTCTTCCACAATCTACAAGATGGAAACGAGTGACATCGCTGTCTAATGTGGGTGCACACATGTGGTTGAATGAACCAAAGTATAGTTCCCATCAACAATAAATCTTTGCCAATAGAAAAGCAATGTGTGGCTCCAAGTGAGCAATTTTGAGCAGTAGTACATTCTTTTAGTTTAGTTTTAGTTTAGTTGAGAGATACAGCACAGAATGACCAGCTGAAAGTGGCTCTGTCCCGACAGCAGGCCTGGTTTGCCCGTTGCGGAAAAGGGAGACGGGAGATGCTGAACCCTGAGAACGGGAGGGGAGGAGGAGGAGGGAAAGCTTTTCACTGTACCTCGATACAAGTGACAATAAACTAAACTGAAACTGAACTGAGTCGGCGATGGCGGCGAACGCAAGAAGAAAGGGCCGGTATGCGGATGCGCATTCTTACCTTACCAACAATACAATACACATTTATTGTCATTTGAGCCCCAGTGAGACTCAAACGAAATTTTGTTTCCACAGCCATACAAACAAAAACAATGTCCTACAGACATACACACAATTAAGTTCACACAAACATCCATCACAGTGAACCCACTGTGATGGAAGGCAAAGTCTTTTCTCTCCCCTGCTCTCAATTTCTCTCCCGATGTCCAAGCTCCAGGCGGGTGATGCTAAGTCCCACGGCCATTTTAGGCCGCGCGGGGCGATTTACGGCCCCGCTCCCTGTCTGAAAGTACAAGGTCGGAGCCCCAGCGTGCGATGGTGAGTCCCACGGCCATGAAGCCGCGCCAGATGATGTACGGTCCCGGTCCGGGTCGTTCCAACCCCGCGACACGGGCTGGAGAAGTCGCGTTGCGGGAGCTCCGGGAAGCGGTCTCTCTCTCCCCCCGGACCCGTGAGCTCCCGATGTCCCAGTCCACCGGACCTGCGGCTGCGTTGCTGGAGCCTCCGAGCCCCAGGAGTCGAGTCGCAGCAGCGAGTCACCACCGCTCCCCACGTTCCGAGGCCGGCCAGCCCCACGATGGTGAGTAGTCCGCATATCCGCAGTTTCCCGAGCCCCCGGGTCGTTCAGGTTGGAGGCCGCTCCACGGTGCTAGGCCCCAACGACAACGGAGACCCGACAGGGAAAAGGTCGGGTCTCCCGAACAGGGAAGAGATTTAAAACGGTTTCCCCCTCCCCCCCACCCCCCACATATACACATTTAAAACCAAGCTTAAAAAAACACAAACACTACATTTAACTAGACAAAAATAAAAAAAAGACAGACAGGCTGTAGGAGCCGCTGCAACGAGTCGCGCCGCCACCAGGATACCACACAATGAAAGCCTGTGATAGAGTGGATGTGGAGAAGATGTTTCCACTAGAGGGAGAGTCTAGGGCATAGCCTCAGAATAAAAGGGTGTACGCTTAGAAAGATGAGTCAGTGGGTGGTGAATCTGTGGAATTCATTGCCACTGAAGGCTGTGGAATCCAAGTCAATAGATATTTTTAAGGCAGAGATAGATAGATTTCTGATTAGTATAGGTGTCAGGGGTTATGGGGTGAAGGCAGGAGAATGGGGTTAGGAGGAAGAGATAGATCAGCCATGATTGAATGACAGAGTAGACTTGATGGTATGAATAGCCTAATTCTGTTCCTATCACTTATGAACCTATGCACAAAGGATGACCGTGGCTGGGTGAGGAGAGGGACGGTGGCTGCAATGGGCCTTTACGGCCAGCTATAGTCTGGGAAAAGGCGCCAAAACCTGGCGACCTGTATACGGGCTCGGTGGACTGTCTCTATATACTTCATACTTATTCTAGGATTGGGCTTATGTGTAAACATAGAAACACAGAAAATAGGTGCCGGAGTAGGCCATTCAGCCCTTCGAACCAGCACGGCCATTCATTGTGCTCATGGCTGATCATCCACAATCAGTAACCCGTGCCTGCCTTCTCCCCATATCCCTTGATTCCGCTAGCCCCAAGAGCTCTATCTAACTCTCTTTTAAATTCAGTCCAGTGAATTGGCCACTGATGCCTTCTGTGGCAGAGAATTCCACAAATTCACAACTCTCTGGGTGAAAAAAGTAATATAGATAGATAGATAGCCTCAACTACCTCCTATGGCAGCTCGTTCCATACAACCACCACCCTCTGGGTGAAAACGTTGCCCCCCATCTCGGTTCTCATCTCGGTTTTAAATGACCTCCCCTTTATTCTAAGACTGTGGCCCCTGGTTCTGGACTGGGAACATTTTTCCTGCAACTAGCTTGTCCCGTCCTTTTATAATTTTATACGTTTCGATAAGAGTCCCTCTCATCCTTCTAAATTCCAGTGAATACAAGCCCAGTCTTTCCAATCTTTCCTCATATGACAGTCCCGCCATCCCGGGGATTAACCTGATGAACCTACGCTGCACTACCTCAATAGCAAGGATGTATGTCCTTTCTCAAATTAGGAGACCAATACTCCAGGTGTGGTCTCACCAGGGCCCTGTACAACTGCAGAAGGACCTCTTTATACCTATACTCAAATCCTCTGGTTATGAAGGCCGACATGCCATTAGCATGCGTAGTAATAAGCGACCGAACGCATAAAGAAGACGCGAAGATAGAGTTGACTGTACCTCACGCCATGTGACACTGAAGGGCCATCACACGGGGGGCGGGACCGCAGCACACGCCGCACTCTGTTTGGTCAGCCCGGCTACCTGTCACTGGCGGGAGGGGACGGCAACGGTAAAGCCGTGCGTTGTATGGTCAGCTGCGCTGTCACTCAGTGCGGGGTGGGCGGGTTCTGCCACCTGGTTGGATGGATGTCCTATCACTCAGGGCAGCATGGGCGGGTTCTGCAGGAAGCAGCGAGCTGATTGGTCCGCCGGGCTGCGGGGGGCTGGGTTCAGTGAATACTGCGACCTGGTTGGTCGTCTGTCACGTCACGCAGGGCAGGGTGGGCGGGTTCTGCTAGACGCAGCCAGCTGATTGGTTGAAACGGCTGTCAATCTGCACTATGAAGAGGCGGGTTCTAGTGGAAACAGCGCGCTGATTAGTCCGCTCCGATTTGGAGGGCGGGGTTCTTCCGTAAGCAACAAGCGGATTGGTCCGCCGGGCTATAGGGGGCGGGTTCTAGTGAATACTGTGACCCGGTTGGTGCCTGTCCTGCCACTCAGCGCCAATAATGGGCGGGTTCTGGCGATACCGCCACCCGGTTGGCCCGTCCCGCTGTCACTCAAGGCCCTGGTGGGCGGGTTCTGCTGGATGCAGCTAGCGGGTTGGTCTGCGGGCCACACAGCGCTATGGGCGTGTTCCGGTGGATGCGGGAAGCGGATTGGTCCGCCGGGCTGCAAGGGGCGGGTTGTAGTGAATGCTGCGAGCTGGTTGGCCGGTAGTGGTGTCACTCAGCGCCGTGGGGGCGGGCCCACGCGGGTTGTCCGTTCCCGGGGCAGTGGCGCTTAGAGTGATGGCGATGGTGAAGGCGGCGATGCTGGCGGTCTGCGCCCTGGCCGTGTGCTGGGCGGCCGGAGCCGGGGCCGGGGACACCGACATCGACACGTCCCGCTACTACAACTACGAGGAGATGACGGAGCTACTGCAGGGCCTGGCGGAGGCCTACGCCGCCCACGCCCGGCTCTTCAGCATCGGCCGCAGCGTGGAGAACCGCTCGCTGTGGGTGATGGAGATCTCGGCCCCATCCCAGGCCTCATCCCTGGCCTCGCCGCCCCGGCCCCAGCTCAAGCTGGTGGGCAACATGCACGGCGACGAGACGGTGTCGCGCCAGGTGCTGATCTACCTGGCCCAGTACCTGGTGCGGGGCTACGGCCACGACCCGCGCCTCGACAGCCTGCTCAACACTACCCGCGTCTACCTCCTGCCCAGCCTCAACCCCGACGGCTTCGAGCGCGCCGTGGAGGGCGAGTGTTCCGGATCCGCCGCCGCCAGGAGGAACGCCAGGAAGAAAGACCTCAACCGCAGCTTCCCCGACCAGTACAGCGCCATGGCAGTGGAGGAGGCCGACGTGCCCGAGGTGGTGGCCATGGAGAGGTGGATTAAAGGTGAACCGGCTTGTCAACTCACGACCTCTCCCTGTAGCTCAGGCCCTCTAGTCCTGGCGGCAACATCTTTGTCAATCTGCACCCTTTCCAGCTTGACAGCGTCTTGCCTATAACAGGGACAAATCTCAGGTCTAAAGATGGGTCTCGAGCCGAAACCTCACCAATTCCTTCTCTCCAGAGGAGTCCTCACTAGAGTCTTACAGCGTGGAAACAGGCCCTTCCGACCAAGTTGCCCACACTGGCCAACATATCCCACCTGCCTGCATTTGGTCCTTATCCCTCCAAACCTGTCCTATCCATGTACCTGTCTCCAGAGATGCTTCCTGTCCCACTGAGTTACTCTAGCATTTTGTGTCTACCTTCAGTTTAAACCAGCATCTGTAGTTCCTTCCTACACATCTCTGTAAATCTTCCTTGCAATCTTTCTAGCTTAACCACTTCCTTCCTACGTGCAGGAAGGAACTGTAGATGCTGGTTTACCCCGAAGATAGACACAAAATGCTGGTGTAACTCAGCTGGACAGGCAGCATCTCTGGACAGAGTTATTGCTGAGTTAGTCCAGCATTTAGTGTTGATCTTCTATGTAAACCAGCATCTGCAGTTCCTTCCTACACAATAATATATTCTACACCCAGTCTGAAGAAGGGTCTCGATCTGAAACGTCAGCCATTCCATTTCTCCAGAGATGTTGCCTGTCCTGCTGAGTTACTCCTGCATTCTGTATCTATCTCTTACAAACATAGGTTTATGGTGGAGGTAGGGGGAAAGATTTAATAAGAGCCTGAGGGGCAACCTTTTCACACAGAGTGGTGGGCGTATGGAACAAGCTGCCAGAGGAGGTAGTTGAGGCAGGGACTATCACAACATTTAGGAAACATTAGGACTGGTACATGGATAGGTTTATAGGGATATGGACCAAACAAATGCAGATGGGACTAGTGTAGCTGGGACATGTATGTTGTTGTGGGCAAGTTGGGCTTGTTTCCACGCTGTATGGCTATACATCATCGGAGCAGAATTAGGCTATTGAGTCCACTGAGTCTACTCTGCCATTCATTCATGGCTGATCTGCCGTTCCCTCTCAACCACATTCTCTTGCCTTCTCCCCATAACCCTTGATGCCCTTACTAATCAAGAATCTGTCATTCTCTGCTTTAACGTGACAGCCTCCATAGCTGTCTAACATCCTTAGCACTTAGTTTGACACCTAATTTGAGGGCTGGAAGAGAGGCACAGCTGGTGGAACTGCTGCCTCACGACGCCAGTAATCGGCGTTCCATCGTGATCTCGGGTGCTATCTGTGTGGAATTTTCACGTTCTCTCTGTGACTACATGGGATTCCTCCAGGTGCTCTGATTTTCTCCCACATCCCAAAGACGTTCGGTCTTGTAGGTTAATTTGCCTCTAAATTACTCTTGTGTGGGTAGGGAGTGGAATAACATAGAACTGCTGTGAATGGATGATGGATGGTCAGTGTGGCCTCTAGGCCAAAGTGCCTGTTTCTGTGCTGTATCTTTCAATCAATCAAAACACAGTGCTGGAGAGCTCAACGGGTCAGGCTGTATCTGGGAAGGAATGGTCAGTCCATGTTTTGGGTCATGACTCCTCTTCAGTGGCAGGAACTGCATGAATGATCCAAGTTCAAATTCAATCTTTCAGAGTGGGACAAATGTCTGACTGGTATTTTGTTCCAAAACCAGAATCGAGTAGTGACCTGTCATATTTGCAGACTCATATCCTGAGTTAGTCACAAAATGAGTTAGAAACTCAGCGGGTTAGACAGCATCTCTGGATAAAAGGAATAGGTGATGTTTCGGGTCGAGACCCTTCTTCAGACTGAGAGTCGGGGGAAAGGGAAACGAGAGAGATAGTTGGTGATATAGAGAGATATAGAACAAATGAATGAAAGATATGTTTATCTTTGGTTTTAACCAGCATCTGCAGTTCCTTCCTACTCATCCCTTAAGTATTGTGCAGCAATATCTGGTGTGTTGGGCCCTATTCAAATGTCAGGCAGTGCTAATCAGGCAAATAAGGGTCAGACGGTATAGCATTAATGCCTTTTCACAAGGACTCCTGGCAACACGGCTTGCCCATGTTCTCGCAATGCCTCACTGGCATTGATACTGATTAGTAACAAAACACCATGTTTTTTTCTTTGTCTGCTAGGTTTTATGTTGGTTTGAATTGTAAATAGGTCAAACCGTTCTACTTCTATTGCTGTAAGGCTACTGTTTAAAATGCTTTTAATCTGCAAATTACCACTACAGGGGCCAGTAGCACAACCTGATGAATAATGGCTGTTGGAAACGTTCTAGAAACTTCATGTTCTTGTCGTGCATGTATTCACTCTTATGACTGTGTGAATTAAAACGTGTTGAGTAGTATGAACTGGATTCGGAATCTTGCCCAGGTGTGGTGTTATGTTTGTCCTGAACACTGATATCCGTGCCCCAACTATTGCTAACAGTTCACAGACGTAAACTGACTTCTGTGACCACAGTTAAAGCTGTTCACTTGCAATTTTGTCGTAGGAATGAATCAATGTCACTAGCTTTTTCTTTGTGTGTGAATGGGATAAGAGTTAGTGCTTTTTAGCCCCTCGGACTGCTTTGTGACTTCTGCATTTCCAGTTTTAATCATGAAACCCAGCATTTAGGAAAATATTTTAAAATCCATCAAGGGGATGTGAAATGAAGGTGCAGGACACTGCCTTCATGAAGCGTCATGGAGTACATGCCCCAGTCTGTGTCATTGTGCTGAACTGGAGATGATGGAGAGCTTCAAGTTCCATGGTGTACATATCACCAACATGTTGACTTGGTCCAACCATGTTGATGCTGCGACCAAGAAAGTACACCACTTCTATTTCCTCAGAAGGCTTTGGGGAAATTTGGAATGTTCTCAGTGACTCTTACCAATTTTTTCAATTGCACCATTAGAAAGCATCCTATCTGAAGGCATCACAGGTTGGTTTGACACCTGCTCTGCCAAAGACTGCAAGAAATTGCAGGGAGTTGTGAATGAAGCCCAGTCCATCACACAAACCAGCCTTCAGCCCTTTTTTTGTAAACCAGCATCTGCAGTCTGTGTCACAACTCACACCCTGGTCTTATTTGTCTACTCCCCTCTCCCGTCGGGCAGAAGATTTGAAAGCTTGAAAATGCATACCATCAAATACTTCAACTGACCTCTCGTATCCCAGGGCCGAATTGCTGATCTTCCAATCTACCTCATTGTGACTCTTGCATTTTCTGTTCCCTGCACTTTCTCTGTCGCAGTAACACTATATATTTCTTTTTTACACTACCTGATGTACTCGTTTGGTATGATTTACCTGGTTAGCGTGCAAAACCAAGTATTTCACCATACCTCAGTACACAAGACAATGTTAAAACAATGCCGCAGCTGGTATTTCTGTTGTCCCACCGCGCCAGAGACCTCGTGTGATCTTGACATCGGGTGCCGTCTGTGTGGAGTTTGCACGTTCCCCTTGTGACTGAATGGGTTTCCCCCAAGTGCTATGGTTTCCTCCCACAAAGATGCTCGGGTTTGTGGGATAATTGGCCTCTTTAAAAAAAAATTTTAAAAGCCTCTAGTGTGTAGGGAGTGAATGAGGACGTAGGATAACATATAATTAGTGTGAACGGGTGATTGATGGTCAGCGTGAATTCTGTGGACTGAAGGGCTTGTTTCCGGCTGTATCTCTAAACTAAAATACCAATGTCAACTAAAAGTTGTGTTTGCCATAGAGGTGAAAATCCAAAGTCTGTAAAATAGAATAGATTTTCATTCAAGGCGCATTGAGTCGTTGCAGGATGTAGTGCAGAAGCCAGTAAACCTTAATTAGGATGTTGGCAAGCGTGCTAATCATAAGCCATGTGGTTCTGGATGGTTGGAGTATGTGGAAGTGTGACCTTTACCGTTGACTAGTTGAGACCAACTGCATTAGGTGAGGTTGAAGATGGTAGTTGTCAGTAATATTCTATGGGTCTCTCCGACAATCTAAAATATTCTAGTATGCCTCAATCTTTTCAATATGGAAAGAATGGCAGTAAATCATATAAATCATTATAAATCATATAAAAGCTCTGGGGCGACGGCGCCTTTGTGGTTGCAGCTCCTAGACTGTGGAACAGCATCCCTTTTCCCATCAGAACTGCCCCCTCCATCGACTCCTTTAAGTCGAGACTTAAAACTCATCTTTACTCTCAAGCCTTTCTTGACGTCCTCTGAGTGAGGGCTATATGTATGTATTTATGTATGTACTTAATCTATGAACCAATGTTGTATAACGTTAGTACCTCCACCAATGTGAAGCACTTTGGCCAACGAGAGTTGTTTTTTAAATGTGCTATAGAAATAAAAGTGACTTGACTTGACTTGAAATATTCTTAAGGTAGACAAAAATGCTGGAGAAACTCAGCGGGTGAGGCAGCATCTATGGAACGAAGGAAATAGGCAACGTTTCGGGTCGAAACCCTTCAGAGTCTAAAGAAGGGTCTCGACCCGAAACGTCATCCATTCCTTCTCTCCAGATACGCTGCCTGTCCCGCTGAGTTACTCTAGCTTTTGTGTCTATCTTAAGTACCTACTGATATTAAAAATACAGTATGCAAGTTATAGGATTGACAGAATTGAAACATGTCAAATTTGAAAATTAGATGGAAGAGTGATATTTTGTTACTGAAATGAAGACACTTGTGAACAATGCATCTCATGTAAAAGTTGCACTTTTTGCTGTTCACTGAAAAGCAAATAGGTGACTCATTGCAAACCAGCCTATTTATTTTGCAACCACAGTCTGTTCCAGGTAAGGGAGTGTAATCACTCAAAGCTCCACTTGTGTAACCAAACAACTAGGGATCAAGATAGTAAGAGATGGTATCATGTTTGCAGAAGAAACCTGAGCTAAGGCCAGGGAAGCAGCAGACTGGGAAAGCTGTCAAAGGCAACAAAGAGTAGGGAGACAAACACTTGCAAGGGGCCTAGAAGTTGGGAGCTGTGTGGTGTGTGTGTATATAGGAGTCCATGAAAAACAAATGGGATAAAACTAGGAAGGAACTTCAGATACTGGTTTAAACCGAAGATAGACACAAAATGCTGTAGTAACTCAGCGGGACAGGCAGCATCGCTAGAGAGAAGGAATGGGTGATGTTTTGGGTCTGAAGAAGGGTCTCGACCTGAAACGTCACCCATTCCTTCTCTTCATAGATGCTGCCTGTCCCGCTGAGTTACTCCAGCATTTTGTGTCTATTTTGGGATAAACCAAATCGGTGGAAAGGAAAATATGGATAGTTTGTTCATTGGTGTGTTATGAAACTGGGATTCATTATATTTGAGGCTGTGATGGATTTTTAAACTAAAATAATTGGTTGGGTGGAAAGTGGAGTTTATATGGATCAGGTGTGATCTTATTGAATGATAGTAGGTGGGAGGGTTGAAATGGCCTCTTGGTGCTTCTGTTCTAACTGAAATTGGTCATCCACTGAATGAAGGGGCAATGAGGGAGTATCATGAATGTTATTTATGTGGTTTTGCAGAAAGTATCTGATAAACTTCCTGTAGGTGATTGATTATTGACAAAAATGAGGATGCACAGAATTGGAAGTGACCTCCTGATGTGGGTGACAATTAATTGAGTAAAATACAGTATTGGTGAAGGGAATGAAATCTGGAGTTATTCAGAATGATGTTTATTATAATATAATAACTACAGTATGGTGTTCAATTATAAAGGTGAGTTTTAAATGTGGGCAAAATGGGAGAGTATCATGTTGAAAGTGGGCCATGTTGTCAGATCAAACTAATCACCCTGGCACTTTTACATCAGTTTGTTCTAGTTTTGAGCCGTGAAGTTGGATAAGGTTAAGATATTTTGATGCATTAAAAAAATTGCTATGAGGTTTAATGTTGTGCACTAGTGAAGTTAAATAGTATGGGTATTAGTTATTTTCAGCCATGTCAAGTTGGCATAATTACAGATGGTGGACTCTGAGATTCAGCTATTGATCAGTTATGTCTTAGTTGTGGTGAAACATGCTCAGAACTGAATAACGACTGTTCCTGTGTAGTTGGACCCAAGAGGCCTTGGATTTAATCCTTGCTTTCTTCTAACAACCCGTATATGAGCGGTAAGAATGCTGTAATTGGTAACGTGTGGAAAAGTTGACTATAGCCCTTGTTCCTGACGTAATGCAGTTCTTGTACATAATGTTGAAATTGGCCAAGTACGTGGTTGGGCATGACATGGCATGATGTATTGTGTCAACGTGCTCTATTTAAGCTCACAGGTGTAGATTTAAATGATAAATCCATTACATCGTGGGAATCAATGTCTTCAGAATAAAACACAAACTGATGTTTTTCTCCTTCCTCAGTGCATTCTTGTGTAAGTATTTTCTTGGTCAGGTTTTTAATTAATGACATACACCAAATATTCTGACAGATGGGTGTGGACTGTGTCTTTAATTTATTTTCTGTTACGGCACATGATAATGCTGGCTTCTGTTCCCGTCACTTCAACCTATTTACTGGCATGGATGTTGCTGACGGACAGTATTTGTGATCAGTAATTGCAATACGTTATGTCGGTAGGCACTGCAGCCATGTTGTGCAGGGAATGAATGGTTATGGTGATGGATGGGGTGGAAACCCAGTTTTACCCCAGATGCTGAAGTTCATACATTGCTGGAGCTGAATTCTTGTAGACAAGTACAGAGTATTCTGTCATACGGCTGATTAGCATCAAGCATGGTGAAAGGTTTAGGGGTGTCGGGTGTAATCCCTTTGTTGGTGTGTCTGGTCCGGTTACCGCTCTGCTTGATGACCCTCGGGATGTTCATGTTTAAGAAAGAACTGCAGATGCTAGAAAAATTGAAGGTAGACAAAAATGCGGGTGAGGCAGCATCTATGGAGCGTAGAAATAGGTGACGTTTCGGGTCGATACCCTTCTTCAGACTGATGTGGGGGGGGAAGAAGAAAGGAAGAGGCGGAGACAGTGGGCTGTGGGAGAGCTGGGGAGGGGAAGGAGGGAGAAAGCAAGGACAACATGAAATTGGAGAAGTCAATATTCATACCACTGGGGTGTGAGCTACCCAAGCGAAATATGAGCTGCTGCTCCTCCAATTTGCAGTGGGACACACTCTGGCCACCCCCACATCAGTCTGAAGAAGGGTCTCGACCTGAAACATCACCTATTCCTTTGCTCCATAGATGCTGCCTCACCCGCTGAGTTTCTCCAGCATTTTTGTCTACCCTCGGGATGTTAATGATAGGGGACCTGTGGATGCTTGGGCCATTGAATGCCAAGATTCGATTTATTTTGACACTGACACATGTTGCAATTAAAATATTTTGACATACTCATGGCGATAGGCCTTCTGTAACAATAAGTTCGATCTTAAATTCTGATCTTTGTCAGACATCTAATTTGGTTTCTCACTGGTGTAACGCATCTGTAGATGTGTAAAGTAATTGTATTTGTTTTCCATTGCCTAATTCTAATATTGTAATTTGTTATTTTCCTGTAGAAAACAAGTTTTTGATTTCTGCGAATCTTCACGGTGGATCTGTGGTTGCCAGTTATCCTTATGACGACTCGCGAAATCACGAAGCAAAGGGGTACTACAGTAAGGCCCCGGATGATGAAGTGTTTAAGTACCTGGCCAAGACCTATGCTTCCAAGCATCCCATAATGAAAACGGGCAAACCACAGTGCACTGACTCTCCTGATGAAACCTTTCCTGATGGGATCACCAATGGAGCCAAGTGGTATGATGTTCGAGGTGAGTTCGGTGACGTACAGTAATTGCCCCCTGAACTAAAGAGCTACTTTGTTGGTCTAATATGATTCAAGGGAACGTGTGCAGAGCTGAAATACTAACCTAGTGATTATTACTCGACTTGCAGTTGGAGAATAAGTTCTATTCCTGTTATGTTTGTTGTCTATTCATTATCCAATGCATAGGTACAGTGAATAAGCACAGTGGTCACTTGACCCGTGTTCAATCCTGGCTTCAGGAGTGTGTCTGAGGAGTGGCCACAATTTATCCGTGACTGCGTTGGTTTCCACAAGCATCCCAAACAATGTGCAGGTTTATAGATTAAACACACAATACATTGCTGCATCAATGTAGGTGAGGGGTAGGGCCTGAGAAGGACTGGATGGGAACATGGGGAGAATAAAATGGATTACTGTAGGATTTGTGTGATTAAGAAAATAATGGGTTGGTACAGAGTTGGGGGGCTGAAAGGCCCGTTTCAATGCTGTGTGACTGTGATTTGATAAAATACACTATCTACTGGTATTTACACTGATGTAAGCCAGTGTTAAGAAAGTGAGTTCAGTGCTAGTTTCTTTATGGCTCAACATATGTCTCAAGTGTCTTGCTACACTTGATAAAAAGGTGACTGAGCCCCTATCCTTAACACAAACTCCCTGAAAGTGGCACCACACACATATAGCGGTAAATATGGCACATGGTTTGCTTTTCTTCATTGGTTAGGACATTGGGAGTCAGGAAATCACAATGCATCTTTACAAGCCGGCATTGGTTCGGGCGTGTCATTCCGGTTGCCCCAACACAAGAAGGGTGTGCAGCCTTTGGGGAGGATGCATAGTAGGTGATGTCTGGATTAAGGGGTGTCAACTACATGGACAGACTTGGATTGTTTTTTCTGGAAGGAGAAGGTTGAGTGGAGACCAGATAGAGGTGTATAAAACTACAAAAGATATGGGTGGGGTAGACAGTCTGCCGGGAGTGGTGATGGAGGCAGATACGATAGTGGCGTTAGAGACTTTGAATAGGCACATGGATGTGCAGGTACATTAATCTCAGCATCATGTTTGCATTTGTTCTTTGCTTTGTTATCCAACTTGCATAGAGAGATGGGAGGCACGGGGCCTGTTTCCGCACTGTATCGCTAAATTAAACCACCTCTCCCTTCCCAGTCAGATCAGTGGCCGAGTTCCCTTGGTCCCCACCTTTCTACCCCACTAGTCTCCTCTTCCAACAGACCTCCCTTTGTCTTTTTCATCAGTTCCATCATGAGCAGACAACTGGGTATTCTTGTTTTTATGACTGTACCAATTTAATCAATCATTAATTGAGGGGGAGCCTGCGCCTCCATCTTCTTAACCGGTTGCTAAACACTTTAGCTCCCCCTCCAATTCCCATTCCCACGCTGATCTTTCTGTCCTGGGCCTCCTCCATTGTCGTGGTGATGCCCAGCACAAATTGGAGGAACAGCATCTCATATTTCGCTTGGCAGCTTACACCCCAGCGGTATGAACATTGACTTCTCTAATTTCAAGTAACCCTTGCTTTCCCTCTCTCTCCATCCCCTCCCCTTCCCAGTTCTCTGACCAGTCTGACTGCCTCCAACTACATTTTATCCGTTTGCTTTGTTGTTACCTTCTAACTAACAATGATCAATTCTACATTTTCCATTATCTCCATTCCCTTTGTCCTATTTTCATTCTATACACTTCCTTATCTATGTACCTCCCACTTCCCTGACATCAGTCTGAAGAAGGGTCTCGGCCCAAACCGTCACCCATTCCTTCTCTTTAAAACATCTCACATCTGCAGTTGAGTCTGTCCAAAGCAAGTGTTGTCTGCGAAGGGCGCTCAGCATCACCAAGGACTGCTCTCACCCCAACCATGGACTGTTTACCCTCCTACCATCCGGGAGGCGCTACAGGTCTCTCCGTTGCCGCAGGAACAGCTTCTTCCCTGCGGCTGTCACTCTACTCAACAATGTACCTCGGTGACTGCCAATCACCCACCCCCCCCCCCCGGACACTCCTCCCACAGGAAAAACACTATGACTGTATACATGTAAATAGATTTATTTATTGCAATCATATTATATGTCGCTCTTCCAGGGAGATGCTAACTGCATTTCGTTGTCTCTCTACTGTACACTGACAATGACAATTAAAGTTGAATCTGAATCTGTTATTTTTGTTCAGTCAGGCAATTGTTTTGCCCTTTAGAACATTGCTTCATAATCGTGAAAAGTAGAAAATTAAAAGTTTGAAAACTAACAGATGTGATAATTAACTATTTCGAGCCAGCTCCTGCTGAGAAATCATGACTGATTAAAGTGCAGGAAATCAATGACTATCTAGTTAATGTTTATGAGTGTAAATAGCATATTATTAATGCTTGCCTCTGATCATCCATTATGTCACAAGTTCACAAGTTATAGGAGTCGAATTGGGCCATTTGACCCATTGAGTCTACTCCGCCATTCAATCATGGCTGATCTCTGCCTCTAAATCCCATTTTCCTGCCTTCTCCCCATCACCCTTGACACCCGTTCTAATCAAGAATTTGTCTATCTCTGCCTTAAAAATACCCACTGACTTGGCCTCCACAGCCCTCAGTGACAACGAGTTCCACAGATTAACTACCTTCTGACTAAAGAGGGTAGTTAAACTGTCATACCTTTGCTGGGCGCTCGACCTCCTGGGAGCACGGGATAATGTGTCAGCCAGATACATGTGCTTACCCTGCTTGTAAGTGACAAAGATTTAAAGGAATATATTTTTGAAATGCAGCAGCTTAAGAACTAAATGATGCATTGTTTCTATTTGGCCTCCCAGTTAGTTTCAAATTTGGGATTCTGATTCCAACCAGGTACAGATGAGATAAAGGTACAAGGGACTGCAGGTGCTAAATGGTGGAGTAACTCAGTGGGTCAGGCAGCATCTCAGAAGCACATGGATAGGTGAAGTCTCAGGTTGGGGCCCTTCTCGACCCTTCTTCAATGTGAAATAAATGTGTAAAATAAACAGTGCAAAGTAAATAAATGCCAGGGAATCAGCGAAGGAGAAAGAGGAATACTGGGTTTTATTAGGATGTAATAGGAGCTGAGGAGGAAGAGACGAAGGATGTCTCCTCTGTTATTTCGGGTGTACCGTGCCTGAGGGAAGAGTGTTGGATTTTCTGGAATGGGCGGCACAGTGATGCAGCAGGTGGAGCTGCTACCTCGTAGTGCCAGAGAACAGAGTTCAATCCTGTCCTCGATGCAGCTGCGTGGACTGCACGTTTTCCCTGTGACCACATGGGTTTCATTCAGGTGAATTTAATTCATTCATAGGTTAATTGCCCCTGATGTGTGGGGAGTGGATGGGAAAGTGGGAGAACTGGTGTGAATGGGAGATTGATGATCTCTGACATTCCATGCAAATCATCAATGAGCCAAAGGGCCTGTTTCCAGGCTGTATCTCGAAATGAATGGCTGCAGTGTGACAGTGATGGTGTAAGAATACAAATAAGGAGCACCGAAGATAGACAGAAAATGCTGGAGTAATTGAGTGGGACAGGCAGCATCTTTGGGTAGAAGGAAATGGGTGACGTTTCGGGTCGAGACCCTTCTTCAGAATCAGTCTGCTGCTGAGTTACTGCAACATTTTGTGTCTATCATCGGTTTACACCAGCACCTGCTGTTCTTTCCTACACAGTAAAAAGCACCAACAGGAGGATGTTGTAGCTGTCGCTCATTAGGTGCTGACCCAGAGCACAAAGCGCCGCAACGCTGAAAAACCAGGAAGCCACTTAAATGTCTGAACTATGGTCTTAATTATTCGATGGGGGGAAGCAGTGATGGCAGCTGTTCAAAGAGAATTATTTCTTTCGGTTAAACACGATTAATTCCATCAACTCAACATGAGAGAAATTGCTTCTACCTGTTAAAGACGGAAAATTATATAGCTAACCTTTGCACAAGTTTCTTGTATGTGTGTGATTATCACCAGCGGTCAGGCTGGCTTGTGTGATGCAATCAACAGCGTGTCGTAATCTCATTGCAGATTTGATGAATAGTGACCACTAATTTATCAAGTATAAGAAGTGAACAATGAAAGTATGGCTGGAGCTTGACACGTCACTCTTCCTTTTCTCCAGAGATGCTGCCTGACTCACTGAGTTACTGCAGCTTTTTGTGTCTACAATGAAAATATGGCATATTTTAATCTGAATGTATATTGGTGACACCTTTTCAGTTCTTGTACTAGTTGAGCAGCTGAACAAGACTGCAGACACTCATCTGGTTTCGTACAGTTTCCATTGTGAGTGTAGCATGGAATGTTTGGTGGGAGTTGAAGAAGATGGTCTGTGTCTTTCCACCATTGGTGGGTCGTGTCGAAGTGACTTTTCTAAGAGTAGGTTGGGAAATGCGTGATAATTAGTTTTTTGGGCTGATTTTTGTGCTCTATATAAATAAGAAATAGGAAGGGGAAGGATAGATCATTGGGGGACTGTGGAGATGCATTGCAGAACTAGCTGATGGTCACCTCGGGTTAGAAAGGAACCAGATGAATGTACAATAGAAACTAATGATCTGACACCCAATCGTTGCATGTCTGACTATCAGGATTTCCGGATTGCTTGTTGGTCCAGAATATTAGGTGAGGGACCACACTGTAAGCAGGGTGTGGAGACCAGAGCTACAGATTGTAGAAACAAGGAACTGCAGAATCAGGTTTACAAAAAAGATACAAAATGTTGGAGTGACTCAGCGGGTGAGGCAGCATCTCTGGATAATATTGGAAGGCCCGTGATGTTTTGGGTGGGGGCCCGAGGTAAATAGACAGACGGTGCGAGGCAAGAGGGTTGAGTTGCAAGGAGCTTGGGGGGAGGGGGGGGGGGGGGGGAATGGGGGAGGTTGTGCGGGAGAAGGGAGAGAGAGGGGTGGGGTTTGTAGTTACCTAAAATTTGAGAATTCAAAGTGAGGACACAGTTTGCAATTTGGCAATGGAAGAGGCCCAGGGCAGAATGGTCAGTGAAGGAAGGGGAAGGGGAGTTAAAAACCAGAAAATCCAGCAGGCCTTGGCAGACTGGGCGCAAAAGTTCGCTAGAATTTAGAAGATTGAGGGGGGATCTTATAGAAACTTGCAAGGGGTTGGACAGGCTAGATGCAGGAAGATTGTTCCCGATGTTGGGGAAGTCTAGAACACGGGGTCACAGTTTAAGGATAAGAGGGAAGTCTTTTAGGACCGAGATGAGAAAAACATTTTTCACACAGAGAGTGGTGAATCTCTGGAATTCTCTGCCACAGAAGGTAGTTGATGCCAGTTCATTGGCTATATTTAAGAGGGAGTTAGATGTGGCCCTTGTGGCTAAAGGGATCAGGGGGTATGGAGAGAAGGCAGGTACAGGATACTGAGTTGTATGATCAGCCATGATCATATTGAATGGCGGTGCAGGCTCGAAGGGCCGAATGGCCTACTCCTGCACCTATTTTCTATGTTTCTATGTTCAGTGGAACGGTCGGCGAGTTTCAGTTACAGATGGTAGAGTGGCCGGGGTGACGTCAACCTCCTTATACTAATGCGTGGCAGGAGCCAGGCCTGGGGTCCAGAACAACAGGAGTGTGAAACGTGTTGGCCTGTGGCTAGGTGTGGCAAATGGTATATTTCTTGCTCCCTTTAACACACTGGATTGCCTGGGATATTTACTATACTGCAAAATCTGTTAGTCCTGTACAAAGATGATTGGAGTTTTTCTGGAGTTATACCCTTCTAGATGATTGTGGAGAGGCTTTTTAGCAGCCTGGTGTATTCAATGGTGTTGAAAAACTGCACACTATCTGAAACCTTCTGGTTGTTATTGAAGGTTTCCTAATTTTCATAACCTTGACATCATTTTTAATTTTCTAGGATTTCACCTTCACCTCAAAATAACTAATTTTATGACCAACAGTGTGTACACATAGGCAAGGAAGGGAAAATTCTGGTCATGTGCGTCCTTCATATGAAATGCAAAAAAAGGACTGCGTCAACGGTCATCCTTGGTGTTATTGAATGTATTACGGAGCCCATTTAAAATTCACTGTGTCTAATTCGAATAGTTAGCTTTCAGAAACCCATTGTTAATACGTAAGTTTGCTTTGCATTGTAATGAGTTTTGTTCAGAACTGTAAAACAAATATCTTCAAGTTTAAATTAGCCCATTGTTGACAAAGGTAAATAGCTTATATTTTTAAGGTGAGTTTAACCAGTTTTATTCGCACACAACAGTTGCAGGATATCCTGTAAGTGTGGTAAGCGTTTTGCTGAGTGGAGATATTTTTAAAGTAATTCTGGGAAACTGGGTCGGCTTAGGGAAATATTTGAAAATCAAAGTAGATCTGGCCAGGGGACAACCGGCAGCAACGACGAACAAACCTGTGGAGTGTCTCTTCTAATATCAGCTTCCATCTCCAACAAGATCAAACTCAGTGGGGATGAGAAAGACAAGTTGCAGATGCTGCAATGTTGAGTAAAGCACAAAGTGCTGGAGTAACTCAGCGGATGAGACAGCATCTCTGGAGGACGTGGATAGGCAACGTTTCAGCAGAATGATGGTGTTTACTCAGTGATGATCAGAAATATTTTATTTACTGGCTAATTAAACTCCTGTTTTCAATTTAATTGGATCAATTGCTCAAATGATTACCGTAAGCACTATTGAAAATGTCGAGTATGTTTGAGATTGGATAGGTCAGTGAACAGTGTACACAACTGGTTCACTTAGTTAAAACATTAATGGTTTCAAAATAAATGAGGCAGACAAGGTCAAAGCACAAATGAGAGTAAGTTATGTAAAAATTGCCCGTGCCAGCAGCAAGACTTAAACTAAATCAAACCAGAGTGGCACGGTGGCGCAGTGGTAGAGTTGCTGCTTTACCTCACCAGAGACTCCAGTTCGCTCCTGACTAGAGGTGCTTTTCTGTATGGAGTTTATACATTCTCCCTGTGACCTGTGTGTGTTTTCACCAGGTTCCTTCCCACACTCCACAGACAATAGGTGCAGGAGTAGGCCATTCGGCCCTTTCAGCCAGCACTGCCATCCACTGTGATTATGGCTGATCATCCACAATCAGAACCCCGTTCCTGCCTTCTCACCATATCCCCTGACTCCAGTACCTTTAAGTGCTCTAACTAACTCTCTTGAAAGCATCCAGAGAATTGACCTCCACTGCCTTCTGAGGCAGCGAACTTCACAGACTCACGTCTCTCTGGGTGAAAAAGTTTTTCATCCTCTCGGTTCTAAATGGTCTAGCCCTTCTTCTTAAACTGTGGCCCCTGGTTCTGGACTCCCCCAACATTGGGAACATGTTTCCTGCCTCTAGCGTGTCCAATGCCTTAATAATCTTACATGTTTCAATAAGATACCCTCTCATCCTTCTAAATTCCAGAGTATACAAGCCCAGCCGCTCCATTCTATCCACATATAACAGTCCCGCCTCGTGAACCTCTGCTGCACTCCCTCAATAGCAGGAATGTCCTTCCTCAAATTTGGAGACCAAAACTGCACACATTACTCCAGGTGTGGTCTCACTCGGGCCCTGTACAACTGCAGAAGGACCTCTTTGCTCCTATACTAAACTCCTCTTATGAAGGCCAACATGCCATTTGCTTTCTTCACTGCTGTACCTGCATGCTTACTTTCAGTGAGTGATGAACAAGGGCCCCCAGGTCCCGTTGTACTTCCCCTTTTCCCAATTTGACACAATTCAGATAATAATCTACCTTCCTGTTTTTGCCACCAAAGTGGATAATCTCACATTTATCCACATTAAACTGCATCTGCCATGCAACCGCCCACTCACCCAGCCTGTCCAAGTCACCCTGCATCCTCATCGAATCGTCCTCACAGTTCAGACTGCCACCCAGCATGGTGTCATCTGCAAATTTGCTAATGTTACTTTGAATCCCTTCATCTAAATCATTGATGTATATTGTAAATAGCTGCGGTCCCAGCACCGAGCCATGTGGTACCCCACTAGTCACTGCCTGCTATTGTGAAAGGGACCCGTTAATCCCTACTGTGTTTCCAGTCTGCCAACCACTTCTCTATCCATGTCAGTACTCTACCCCCAATACCATGTGCTCTAATTTTGTCCACTAGTCTCCTATGTGGGACCTTATCAAATGCTTTCTGAAAGTCCAGGTACACTACATCCACTGGCTCTTCCTTGTCTATTTTCCGAGTTACATCCTCAAAAAATTCCAGAAGATTAGTCAAGCATGATTTCCCCTTCGTAAATCCATGCTGACTCGGACCGATCCTGTTACTGCTATCCAAATGTGTGGCTATTTTATAATTGACCAGCATCTTCCCCACCACTGATGTCAGGCTAACTGGGCTATAATTCCCTGCTTTCTCTCTCTCTCCCGCCTTTCTTAAAAAGTAGGATAATATTAGCTACTCTCCAATCCACAGGAACTGATCCTGAATCTATAGAACATTGGAAAAAGATCACCAATGCGTCCACGATTTCTCGAGCCACTTCCTTAAGTACCCTGGTATGCAGACCATCAGGCCCTAGGGATTTATCAGCCTTCAGTCCCATCAGTCTACCCAACATCATTTTCTGCCTAATGTGAATTTCCTTCAGCCTCAGAATTAAAAGGCTGGAGGTGAGGGGGAATTTCTTTAGTCAGAGGGTAGTTAATCTGTAGAACTCGTTGCCACAGAGGGCTATGGAGGCCAAATCAGTGGATATTTTTGAGGCAGAGATGGACAAATTCTTGATTAGATGTTAAGGGATATGGGGAGAAGGTAGGAAAATGGGATTAGGAGGCAGAGATCATAGAAACATAGAAAATAGGTGCAGGAGTAGGCCATTCGGCCCTTCGAGCCTGCACCGCCATTCAATATGATCATGGCTGATCATCCAACTCAGTATCCTGTATCTGCCTTCTCTCCATACCCCCTGATCCCTTTAGCCACAAGGGCCACATCTAACTCCCTCTTAAATATAGCCAATGAACTGGCCTCAACTACCTTCTGCGGGAGAGAATTCCACAGATTCACCACTCTGTGTGAAAAAAGTTTTCCTCATCTCGGTCCTAAAAGATTTCCCCTTTATCCTTAAACTGTGACCCCTTGTTCTGGACTTCCCCAACATCGGGAACAATCTTCCTGCATCTAGCCTGTCCAACCCCTTAAGAATTTTGTACGTTTCTATAAGATCCCCCCTAAATCTTCTAAATTCTAGCGAGTACAAACCGAGTCTATCCAGTCTTTCTTCATATGAAAGTCCTGACATCCCAGGAATCAGTCTGGTGAACCTTCTCTGTACTCCCTCTATGGCAAGAATGTCTTTCCTCAGATTAGGATACCAAAACTGTACGCAATACTCCAGGTGTGGTCTCACCAAGACCCTGTACAACTGCAGTAGAACCTCCCTGCTCCTATACTCAAATCCTTTTGCTATGATTGTAGAACTCGTTGCCACAGAGGGCTATGGAGGCCAATGATTGATGGCCCTTCGAGCCTGCACCGCCATTCAATGCCATGATTGATGGGCCAAATGGCCTAATTCTCCTATAACTTCTTGCTGCCCTTGTTTATTGTGGGTACATGGGGAGCACGCTGTTCTCTGGCATTTTGTAGTGGGCACGTGGGAGCAATGGGCACGTGGGGGCACTGGGCATGTGGGGGCAATGGGCACGTGGGAGCACTGGGCACGTCTGGGCACTGACACCAATTTTCCTCCCACGTTGCTCAACATTCTGTGGCTCGCTAATGTATCACCTGTTCCTTAATGACAGGCTGCAGGACTTAAAGGTGCCCTGCAGCTCTGTGAATCACCAGCTTGGGTTAGTTACCGTATGGGTGACAGCATTCACAATGATGATTCACCATCACCTGCCTGCCTTGTCCGCCATCATTCTACCAGACGGACTATTTTGATTTGCTAATAAAATTTAGGTTGAGCTTTTCACTGTAAACGGCAATCTTAGCATTAAATATATTTAAACATTTTTTAAATGTCATGTTGAAACTGAGAAAGCTCGAAGTAATTGTCTTCATTCTAAACGGTATGCACTTCTCATACTCAGCATGGCTGTATGACATCTACTTGTAATTGACTTGCAGGTGGAATGCAGGACTACAATTACTTGCATGGAGACTGCTTTGAGATCACACTGGAACTCTCTTGTTGTAAATATCCACCTGCCTCTGCCTTGAATGAAGAGTGGCAAAACAACCTTGAATCCCTTCTAAGTTTGATGGAACAGGTATTTTAAGAGAATGTTTTGAAGGGAAAGGTGTTTTTTTTTTTTTTTTAATTGTTCTTAAGAGAGACCTTGCAAATGTGATTGAGAAAGACTGTTTCAAGGTAAAGAATTTGGTTTTGAGGGATATCGGCCAACTCGGGCAAATGAGACAAGTTTAGATGGAGATTCTTGGTTGCCATGGATAAGTTGGGCCAAAGAGCCTGTTTCTGTGTTGTATGACACAATGACTCTGAGCTGTGGAGGACATTCAAGGAGGAGAGAGATTCCTTTGTAGGGAAAAGATTTTTAAAAATCCAAAAAGTATGTACATGTAAAATTCACCTACACGTGGATCGCTGTGTACAAGCCAAGACTAAAAGAACCAGACAGCACGGGAACAGGCCCTTTGGCCCAACTTGCCCATGCTGACCAAAACGCCTCATCTACAATAGTTCAAACGTGCCTGCGTTTGGTCCATGTCACTCTAATGTTCACTTTCTTCCTTGTCAACAGTAAGTTAATACAGGAGCCAAGGCGATTTTGAGAAAAGATTAGTAAGCATTAGTAATACATTTTTTGTCTCAACCTAAATAAACGTCCAGAACTCGACTAATAATGTCTAGATTTTGTTTGCTGCTGGGCAGTTGAAGCAGTTAAGTTGGGTACTCTCAATGCCTGGTTATTTTCAACCTACTGTTAATTGCCAGTGACATTTCTGCTTGTGTTTTGCAGGTTCACATTGGTGTTGCAGGATTTGTCACGGATGCCGTTCTTGGCTCAGGGATTTCTGACGCTTCCATTGTAGTTGCTGGCATTGATCACAACATTACAACGGGGAGTTTTGGTGATTTCCACAGATTGCTTGTACCAGGAATCTACAATATAACCACGGTTGCACAAGGGTAAGGAGTGTCAATGGCAGACAAACCTCCCTTGGACCTCTGAATGTAGATTTATACCTGACATGGAGGTGACCAGCTAGGACGATCACTTTATATTAGCATTAATCATGCAGATTAAATTCTAAATTGCCCTTCAACCCCATTTTTCAGTTATTTTGTTCATGTAGAATAACAGTTTCCTTATCACCCTCGTCGTATGTGCCATCAAGGGAACACTTAACTCCTGTTGAAAACTACGCTTGTGTCCCAGAGAATTATTCATGTGACGCTCGTCTAAAACATATATCATTGCTCTCCTCAGCACATTTTGTCATCTCTCAAACAAAACAATATGAGATAAATCATTTTGAAGTTTTTCCACCAAAGAAAGTAATTTAATTATCAAGCACGTGGACCATTGTAAAGCTACAGACCTATCATTCTATGATTTTTTTTAAATGAATTAATATGATAGATTTTGGTTATTTATTAACAAAGTGTATCTAAACATTGCTTGTATTTCCGCAGTTACATGCCCTCCACTGTCTTGGATGTTGAGGTACTGGAGGGTCCAGCCACACAACTTAATTTCACACTCCAATCTCTAGATAATCACACCATTGAGACAGTCACTCCAACCATGGCAAGCTCGACTGAATTCAAGATGCACAATGTATCTGAAATGGAGGATGTCCAGCAGTCCAATACCATTGAGCCAGAGAACTTCAGACATCATAATTACATAGATATGGAGATCCTACTGAGGAAATACGCAACGGAATATCCAGCCATCACAAGGAGCTATAGCATCGGAAAATCTGTGGAAGAAAGAAATTTGTATGTCATGGAAATATCAGACAATCCGGGCGTCCATGAATTAGGTATAATTGCTGTAATAGTGCACAATCTATTTAATGTGTATCTATATTTCTACGGTCAAAATGAATGCACCGTTCCCCCTATTGTCTTGAGAGCCAGGATTTTATTGTCCCATTGATGGCTTGAAATGAAAGTTGCTCAGGAAATGCATTGTACTTTTGCTGCCAATAATTCTACAGACCCAGGACGGAAAGGTCAGTATAGGATTGGGAAAAGGAGATTAAAATAGTTAGCAACTGGGATTTTCAGTCGGCCTTGGTGGACCGAGTGCCAGTGTTCAGCAAAACGGTCGCTGAGTCTAAGCTTGGTGTTGGCGATGTACAGGACACTGACGAGAGTGTGGGAATCCGTCTATGACAGCAGGAGGGGAAAACCATGTCCACAAAAAACAAGGACATCTTAAATGTCTTAGAATGGAAAGCCTCATCTTGGGATTGGATGTATGAAGATGGAGAAATTGAGAGCAAAGGATAGCGTCTTTGGAAGATGTAGGGTGGGAGGAGGTGTAGTCCAGATAACTGTGGGAGTCGGTGGGTTTGTAGCAGATGCAAGTTGATAGTCTGTCCCCTGTGCTGGATGGAGACAGAGAGATCATGAAAGGGGAGAGAGATGCCAAGTGAATTTGAGTTCAGGGTGGAAGTTAGTGGCGAAGTTAATGAAATCAACAAGTTTGCGCGGGTGCCGGAGGCAGCGCCAATGCAGCGGAGAAAGAGTTGGGGGTCATTCATGTTGCTTTAGGACGGTGGAGCTAGCTGGCTGAGTTCCTCCTGTTTCCTTCACTGACGCAGTCATTGGGTGAGGTCATTTGGTGAGGTGAAGCACTGCTGGCTGCAGACACGGTAGTTCTTTAAGTGCTCTCACGTTTCTGACCGCACACAATATACCTAGTCGTTGTGCGTTGGGTGGCACTAAGAGCCACTCTGCAAGGAGGACGGGTCATACACAATTTATTTGCAAAATTGCATAGATTTACAAAACCAAGTGTTTTAAGTACAAGTGATTTATAAGAGGAAATAGTTGAACTATGTTAAATACGCCACGCTTTCTGTCTGACTAGGCGAGCCAGAGTTCAAGTACATTGGGAATATGCATGGGAATGAGGTGGTGGGCCGTGAGCTGCTCCTCAACCTTATTGAGTACCTCTGCAGTAATTATGGCACAGATCCTGAAGTGACCAGTTTGGTGAATAACACCAGGATCCACATCATGCCTTCTATGAACCCTGATGGATATGAACGTTCAACAGAAGGTAATACTTTTTTTCCATTGGGAAGACTAGCTTTAAAAATAATGTTTAATAAAATGTGCTGTGGATAAAAGAAAGTAGTCTAATAACCATGTTTATCAGTTTTATTATTGTCACCTGCACAGACAAGCTTTGTTTTCCTACCCAATCAGACTAAATATTATATGTAAATACAATATTGTTAAACTTGATTCCAATAGGTAGATCAATGGGGAAGGTACATAATATAGTTCTTAGCGTTGTAGTGCACCAGTGTCGTAGACAAAGCCTAGAGGTGAATCGGACAGTACCCTAGCTTATGGAAGGACCGTTCAGAAGCCTGATAACAGAGGGGAAGAAGCTGTTCCTCAGTCTGGCGGTGCAGCTTTCAAGCTTCTGTGCCTTCTGCCAGACTAGAGTGGGCGGAAGAGGGAATAACTGGGGTGGGACAAGTCTTTGATTACGTTGGCTGGTTTTCTGAAGTAACATGAAGTGTAGATGGAGTCAACTGTGGGGAGTGTGGTCTGCCTCTACTATGTGCGTGATGGTCTGCCTCTGCTATATTTCTGGTCTTGCCTGCCGAAAGTGATGTTGGGATGTCTGTGGAACTGATTACTTTGCAAGAACCTGTGTTGAAGTAGAATGAATTTAAGAATGTGGATTTACAAAAATCATCTTTATTTTCAGTTTAAATGCTTAAGTCTATGAAACATATGGCTTGGTCTTAAAAAATACTTACAGATTGACGTTATTGCATCTCTGACATTAGATCTCTTTCCATCTCTTGAAAATAGCTCTTATCTATTATACGCGAATTATTGAACTGATTTTAGCAATGTATGGTATATCTGTTGATCTGTTCAAATATCATGCAAAACAAAGCTTTTAATTGTACATAGGTTTGTTATTGTCACATGTCCCAAAGTTCAACGGTTTCAAAGGTCTTTTATTGTCACGTGTACCAATTAAGATACAGTGATATGCGAATTACCATGCAGCCATATGAAAAAAAAGCAACAAGACACACCACTACATAACCGTTAATGTAAACATCCACCACAGAGGATTCCCCACAGTCCTCACTGTCATGGAAGGCAAAAAAGTCCAATCTTCTTCCTCTTTATTTATTGGTCTCCGTTCTACTAATTAAGATGTTTGCCATTGCTGTAAATGTATGCCCAGGAAGAAAATAAATGATCCATAATTTATCCTTTTCTAAAATGCTAATGTTTTTTTTAAAACCACAGATAACACAGTGTTGTGTGCTGGAGAACGTTACTTGGTGTGAAAGTTTCACTCTTGTTTCTGAAATTTATCTTGTATGTTTCTGAATCATTCACCTGCTTATGATTTCAGGGGACATGGATGGTGTAGTTGGAAGAAACAACAGTAATAACTATGATCTGAATCGCAACTTTCCCGATCAGTTCTTTCAAATCATTGATCCGCGTCAGCCCGAGACATTAGCGATGATGGATTGGCTCAATAGGATTCCCTTTGTGTTGTCAGCTAATTTACATGGAGGTGAGTACATTTCCTCCTTCGGTCAAGTTGGGCGTGATTTTAATCATGTGGAACATTTTGAGTAAACATTACGTTCCAAAAGACAAAGAGAAATGGTATAACCTCAGCCAATGTCAGAACAATGTTAGAAGCAAAGTATTGGAATAACTTGGCGGGTCAGGCATCATCTGTGGAGAACACGGAGAGGAGATAGTTTGGGTTGGGACCCTCCATCGCATACATGTTGCCGATCTAAGTTCTCCAGAGATGCTGCCGAACCCGCTTTGTATCTTTGTAAACCAGCATCCGTAGTTCCTTGTGCCTTCAGAACAATGTTCCTGTGCTTTTCTGCAATCAGTGGGAGGGAGAAGTGTGGGGTGGGAAAGAGAATTATCACTACATATAAATTTCAAGCATCTGTGAATGTTCTGAGTACATTTTAATGAATTTATTCATTAAATGTCAGGTTGTTTTGATGTGGTTTATGTAGCTCGCCGGTATATTGGAACGCATTCACATTAAAATACTGCTCCTGTTTTGGCCAGGTACTCTCGTCGTGAATTACCCTTATGATGATGATCCAGATGGCGCAGACATGTACAGTAGATCGCCAGACGATGCCGTCTTTTGCCAGTTGGCACTTTCTTTTGCCAAGGTACATGACTTGCTTTAATTAGATTCCTACAAAGTTTAAAAACTGTTAACTTTGTGGTGTGTGATTCGATTTCATTGTTACCAATCTCTCTCCAGTTAATCTCCATCACAAACAGGTTATGGCCTGCATTATTCCATGTGCTTATTGAATTTGTTTTAAGAATATATACTGTACTTTTCATTACTTTAGAGAATATGTAAGGTTATATTCTTTATCTTCTTGCGTATGGCGTGCACAGCCTAAAGTTGTAGGACAACTTGTTCTATTTGATCTTATTTGATTGTGCACACCAGGTTGATTGCATTCGTCGAAACAGGGCAGACCACGTGAAGGTTGCAATCTCCCACCCCAAGGTTATATTGAATAGCCTAGTTTTTCTAATATTATTTCTGTAAACTTAGACGTTGAGATTTTTAAATTCCAAGTATATAAGTCCATAGAATACAGAAACAGGACCTTCGGCCCAACTCGTCCGTGCCAACCAAGATATCCCATTTGGCCCATATTCCTCTCAACCTTTCCTATCCATGTACTTGCCCAAATATATTAGAAATTTTGTTATTATACTGACACCAACTATTTCCTCTGGCAGGTTGTCTACTTACCCAACACCCTCTGTGTGGATAGCTTGTCCCTCATGTTCTTATTAAGTCTTTTCTCTCTTACTTTAAACTTATGCCCTCTAGTCTTGATTCCCCTGTGCTGGAAAACACTAGATACCACAGTAACGTCCTTGAAAATCTTTGCAGTACTCTTTCAAACTTAATGACAGCTTTCCCGTAGCAGAGTGACCAAAACTGAATACAGTATTTCAGATGCAGCTTCATCAATGTCATAAAACATTATAGCGCCTCACCAAAGTTCTAAGTATATGATCTGATTATATATTACAAATGGTTACTCGCCCATTAGGATATTAAAGGTCTGTTAAAGTGGCATTCAAGCCAGTTCCTTGCTCTCCCAACGTTCGATTTGTACCACTGTAAAGCTATGATTATTACATAACCGTACACAGAAGTCATACACCTGATGTAATCCATGCACAACAATACTACACTACACTCATTTGCACTCTTTCCATTTTGATAATCCAACTTTATATTTCTCACTCCGCACGCTTTCTCCACATTAAATACCAGTGAAAACTTCTGTTTCCTGCATTCTCTCCTGGCTTTATCCCTGTGTTCTCCGCACCCTGCCCCTTGCCTCTCCAGAAGACCTTGGCACCATATCTGTGGAAGGATGTGCTGGCTCTGGAGAGGGTCCAGAGGAGGTTTACAAAAATGACCCTAGCAATGCATAGGTTAACCAATGATGAGCGTTTGTCGGCACAGGGCCTGTACTCGCTGGAGTTTAGAAGAATATGGGGGACCTCATTTAAGCATACAGAATAGTGAAAGGCTTGGATAGAGTGGATGTGGAGAAGATGCTTCCAATAGTGAGAAAGTCTAGGAGGTCATAGCCTTGAATCAAAGGAATGTTCTTCCAGAAAAGAGTTGAGGAGAAATGTCTTTAGTCAGAGGTGGTGAATCTGTAATTCATTGCCACAGACGTCTGTGGGGGCCGTCAATGGATCTTTTTATGGCGGAGATAGATAGATTCTTGATTAGTACGGGTGTCAGGGGTGCTGGGGATAAGGCAGGAGAATGGGGTTAGGAGGGAGAGATAGATCAGCCGTGATTGAATGGCTGAGTAGACTTGATGGGCCGAATGGCCTAATACTACTCCTATCACTTATGACATCTCCATTTTTGCTGATAATATCCTTCTACCCCGCAAACTAAATTGCTTCCCCCAATATTTGTAGATTATTTCCTGTTCTCTTAAAGCTGCTTTAAATAAAGTAATTTGTACCTTGTCGGGGTTGTGTGGCTGCCAAGTAAATATTTAAAGGTTAAAATCTGAAATTTGTGAAATCGATGAAAGGAAATGACTTCGGATCATGACTGTCATCAAAAACATGCCCACGAGACCAACACTAATACAAATGAGATGTTAATTGGACATTTTCTACATGAAGCATTTTTCATATTTTTGTAATGTCTGTTTTTGTTTCATATGGAATGATGACATTTATGGCAGTGGTGTGTCTGTTATTTCATTGGCCTTGACTATTTTTAAGTGAAGAGGGGGTGTTCTTTTCCTGAGGAAGGTAGAAGGAAGTTGGGTTGAAGGAGAAAGGACTCAATTAGATGAGGTCTTCACTGTAATTGGCAAATGAAATTCCTCGCATGTTGCAAAACATACTTGGCTAATAAAGTATTATTATGATTGTGATTTGAAGGAAAGGGAGGCAGTGTGAGTGTCAATGGGGTGGCAATCAATGGACCGTAGGACGATGAATAGAGATGGTTTGGAATGACCAAAGATCAGCCCTTGCTCTGTGCAGAATCTAAGGAAATAATTAATTCCAGCTCTCTAAAACAATGTTAATGCCACTTGGGTAAACAAAATTGTAATTGAGAGGGTGAGGTCTTTGAAGGAAGTAAAAGGGTAATGACTGGGATGGTTTGATTGTAAGATTCATGCCTCCACTGTGGTAGCCCTCACTCAGATAAATGGCCTTGTGAATGTTACTTCACAGCCTCTGGAGGTAAGCAGCTGACCATTATTCAGCTGTGCATGGTAATCGTTTCCTCTTGTATGTCCCAGCTAATCACAGAGCAGCTTTTCCACTGCCCTCTCACTGCAAAGGCAGAGTGTGTAAGAGGGGAAAGATAAAACGCATGATATCAAAAGAGGGATTTAGCTAGTGACAAACCAGAATTGAAAGATGTTCGTAGCGTTGTAGGGTAAAATGTAAATGTAGATGCAGACCAGAGCAGTAGCCAAAATGCATGTGAATGGTCACAGGGGAAATGAATTGCAATTGCCTGATTATGTTGGAATTATGAGGGTACTTGTAGCCTGGTGGAGAGCTGCCTGTCCGCTCTCTCCAATGTTGCCGGACTTGCTGAGTTCCTCCAGACATGTAGGAAAGAACTGCAGATGCTGGTTTAAATCAAAGGTAGACACAAAATGCTGGAGTAACTCAGCGGGGCAGGCAGCATCTCTGGAGCATCCCATCCCTTCTCTCCAGAGATGCTGCCTGTCCTGCTGAGTGACTCCAGCATTTTGTGAGTTCCTGGTGCCTTTTGCTTCATACTAAACAGAGGGAACCCTTGGAGAGATAAAGTTGATGTTATAATGCAGAGTCACTGAAAGGCATTTGAACCGTTGCCCTGCTTCAGAGGCGGGTGCGGCAGTGAGTGCGGTCTGGGAAGTAAAATTCCAGAGTAAACACCAATGGAAGTGTACCTGTGTGACTGGCTGCAGGAGGTGCACAGCTGAATGCCGGAGAAGTTGGTTTACACATGGGATTGAGAAGAAATGGAAAATAGAACATGTCTCAAAAATGTTAATGAAGATCAAAGATGATTTTAAGGTGATTGGTTGTCCATAAAATCAATTTAGCCATCACAGGTGGTAGGCGGATCGATGAGGAGGTGTGCTTGTAGATTGCAATAATGTCGGTGATCGTTTGAAACGGGACACAATGAATGAATCGCGATGTCCAGTGAGCTTTCCTCAAACACTGGCTGAAGAAGACCATAAAGACGCACATGGCCGGCGTGTGGGCAGACGAACACAAAGATAACTGCTTTCTGACTTTTGTGTTTAGGAGAATGGTCCAATGTTTGAAGGTCATCCTTGTAAAAATATATATCCTGACGAATATTTTCCTCGGGGAATCACCAATGGTGCAAAATGGTACAATGTGCCAGGTAAGATGTTCTGTCACATTTTAATTTAAAAAAAAACATATTCGTTTTGTTTGGGCTCAGTGCGTAGTGCCAACTGTATTTGATTCTAACCCGTGCTGTCTCAGAGCTTGCATGTTCCCCTTTGACTGTGTGGGCCTCTCCTGGACATTCCAGCCTCCTCCCACATCCTAAAGCAGGGCTTGGCAACCTTGTTCTGCATAGGGTCCAGGCCCCATGTCTGTGAGCGGATGGCAGGCCACATCTATCGCCACAGTGTGACACTTGGTGTTGTTTCTCGCTTTAGTTTTCACCTGTTTTTCAATTAGTTTTCTGCAGTTCCCAGGTCCCTCGCATGCCCCAGGACTGGCTGCCGTTCCCATATCCGCTCGCCTGCCCCGGGACTGGCTGTAGCGCCCAGGTCACCTGCGTGTCCCGGGACTGGCTACAATTCCCAGGTCGCGAAAACAAACTGAAAAGAAATACGCCTGCGGGCCGGATGATTTCGGTTTACGGGCCTGATTCGGCCCGTGGGCCATGAGTTGCCGACCTCTGGCCTAAAGGCTAGCGGATTCATAACTAATTGGACACTGTAAATGTAGACGTGTCTTGGGAGAGTCGGGATGGAATTGAGGGAGATATGTGAGAGGGGATTGGGATTATTGGGTTGCTCCAAAGGTTTGCATGGACCTGATGGGCCAAATGGCCACCTGCTGTGTCATACAAGGTCATGTGAAGAATATGGATCATTTGTCTATCTATTGATATGCATCTGATCCTGAGCTGAGAAAGTTCCTGTATGATACGTAGCAAACAACTTTCTCAGTTGTTTATCACCTATAATGAGGGCCCAAGGCAAATTCTGCAACCATAATATCCCAGTGAAGAAGCTACACCCAAACAGCTGATGATGCAGCTGTTGCATAAACCGGGTGAAGAATTGTTGGTGGTGTGGACCCAATAAGAGTTGTCTGGCTACGTTCCCGTGTATTGTTTAGTTAGTTTGCAGGAGATTGTGGACATAAATCCATCACTAGACAATCACTATGATTTTACTAATCAGGGTGCGGTTTATTCAAGACAGTAATGTTTAATAGATAAAGCAGCACTTTATTGTACTTAATGATAGCTGTACCATGACTACCATCAAAAACTACATGCTGGTAGAACTCGGCAGATCAGGCAACAATTTAACCAATTTCCCTCCTGGGATAAATAAAGTTGTATTGTATCGTATCTGTGGAGGGAATGGACAGGACCCTTCAGTCTGAAGAAGGGTCCTGACCCAAAATGTCACCCATCCATTCCCTCCATAGAAGCTGCCTGACCCGCCATGTTCCTCCGGCACTTCGTTTTGTTCAAGACTCCAGCACAAAATGCTGGAGTAACTCAGCAGGACCGGCAGCATCTCTGGAGAGAAGGAATGGGTGATATTTTGTGTTGAGACTGGTCTGTCCTCAACAGAGGCCTCACCTTTGTTCTCCTCTCAACGAGTTACAGGTCTGTTACGACCTAGAGATTTTCTTCCTCCGCCTCCCATCCTTTTTCTATGAGAAGGAGTCCTCACCAAGCTCCAGAGATGCTGCCTGTCCCGCTGAGTCTGTCTTTGGTGTAAACCAGCATCTGCAGTTCCTTTCTGCACACATCTCATGCCTCCTTTTCCCTGCTGCGAGCTGGGTTCTGACTAATGTCTGTGCAAATAATGCAGCCCAGTATCATTTAACCTGAAACTATCACAGCACATGATGTGCCTTTGGATCACACTGAGAAACGTGATGTTTTCTAATACCGTTTCTCTACTGCCACATTATTTGGCTCATACAAGGATAGATCACGGATCCAGGTCGTATATTTTAACAATGCATACCCTCAAGTCACAATCTCCCCACATTCCAAAGGCAGGATCTACTTCAGAATGCAAACATGTATTGTCCTGGAAAATAAAATTGTGTAATTGCATTTTTCCAATAAATTGGAGATATTTGTAGATTTTAATGAAACCTGTAATTTTACCTCTGCCATAGCTGATAGTTATTCCACATTAGATATGACTTGTTTGTCTGAAACGGCTGAAACATTTAATAAAGTGTAAATCCTTGTTCCACAGGTGGCATGCAGGACTGGAATTATCTTCATACAAATTGCTTTGAAGTTACTATAGAGTTGGGTTGTTTTAAATTCCCCTACGCTAGTGATCTACCAAAGTATTGGAAGCAAAATAAAAGGTCCCTTCTGCAGTTTATGAAGCAGGTAAATTCAATCTGATATTAAGTTAGTTTTTCATGCTTTAGTAAGTCTCTGGTGCCACATGGCCTTTCATGTTCGGAGATCTGCTATTATTTCCTTGTCTGGCTTGTATCCGACCATAGATGTGTCTATGTACCTGATTCTTAATTGCCTTTTTGCATCAGATGGAAATGGGCAATAAAAACTGGCATTGCCAACAACCTCCCCAGAGCCCAACAGTTATATAGCATGGAAACAGGCCATTCAGCCCAACTCGTCCATGCTGATGAGTTGTCTGTCTGAGCTAGTTGCATTTACAACCCACATCCCTTCCACCTTTTCCCAGCATACACCTGTATAAATATATTTTAAACAGTGTCATTGTAACCACCTTTACTGATTCTTCTGGCAGCTTGTCAGCCGGATGATGCTCAATTATCCAGTTATGTTGCACCCTTCCCTGAGGCTCCTGTTATAAGAATGTTAAATAATAGGCACATTTAACATCTTAACTATGTTGTAAGCTTTCAATGGGCTATGAGGAAAAGGCTGCAGAGATGGTGGATGATAGACACAAGATTCTGGAGTAATTCAGTGGGACCGAGTCTTATCTTCAGAACTAAATTTGCAGTTCCCTGAGACACAGAGATGGTGGATGATAGACACAAGATGCTGGAGTGATTCAGTGGGACCGAGTCTATCTTCAGAACTAAACCAGCATCTGCAGTTCCCTGCTACACAGAGATGGTGTATGCATTGGCTGTAGTTTACCAGAATTCCCTGGATACAGAAAAGTCCCAGCAGATTGAAAATCCACAGATGTAGCACCTCTATTCAAGAAAGGAGTAGTTGGGAGGGTAAATAATGAAATTATGGATCAGTTAAGCTAAAATAAAACACAAAATGCTCGATCAGCCAGTGCCTTTGGAGAGGAAAACAGAGTTTATTTTGCAGCTCGAACATCCTTTGGCAGAATTGTCTGAAGAAGGGGCTGGACCTGAAACATCGCCCATTCCTTCTCTCCAGAGGTTCTGCCTGTCCTGCTAAGTTACTCCAGCTTTTTGTGTCTTATCTTCAGGGCGTGTGACTCTGTTTCAGATTGGCAACCAACAACTATTGGCGTGATTAAGGCCGTGCAAAAGTCAGAAATGCAGAAATAGTAACATCAAAATTGCAAAGATTGTGGGTGTTTCCATTTTATTTACTAAGTTGCTGAACTTTTGTCATGGTTGCACGTAATTGTACTCAAGCACCTGATTTTAAGGTAGATTTTAATACTGGGACATTAAAAGTCATGCTATTTAATACATTTATGGAAATACATTTTGATTTGAACAAATTATACACAAACCCCTGCCTACTTTTAGCAGATTGTGTTACATTGTTTAGTTTATTGTTATTGTCACATGTACAGAGATACAGTGAACAGCTTCATTCACATTCATACCAAGCAAATCTGATTGTGATTTAATATGTTGACATCAGGTGCACCGTGGTGTGAAGGGCTTTATAATTGATGCCACTAATGGAAAGGGGATTTTCAATGCTACCATCACAGTTGCCGAGGTGAACCATCTTGTGAGATCTGCGAAAGATGGAGATTACTGGCGGCTGCTCCTGCCTGGTGTCTACAAGATCACTACCTCCGCTCGAGGGTGAGAAGCAAGAAACCAATCGTATATCAATCACTTAAGGTTCTGACACAGGCACAACAATTCCGAGTCACAGTGATATAGTGTGGAAACAGGCCCTTTGGCCCAACGTCCACACTAAAGTTTGTTTCCCTTTTCTGTGACTTTCAGTCTGACGAAGGGTCGCCCATTCCTTCTCTCCAGAGATGCTGCCTGTCCCGCTGAGTTACTCCAGCATTTTGTGTCTATCTTTGGTTTAAACCAGCATCTGTAGTTCCTTCCTCACCAACAAACATGTTCCATCTATACTTTTCCCATCTGCCTGCATTTGGCTTGTGTTCCTCTGAACCTGCCTCAACTACCTCCTCCAGCAGCTCAGATTCCTATAAAATCTGTTCCCCCTTCACCTTAAACCTGTGTCCTCTGGTTCTCAGAGGCACCAAACTTCCTGGCTGCTCTTTGTCGGCAGCTTTACCAAATCTTCACATGTGCTCCACTGGTGGAGTCATAGAGCTGTACAGAACAGAAGTAGGTCCTAACGTCCACCTTGGCCACTTAGTTAAGCTTGGAGTGAGGTAACTGAGATAACGTGCATGTTTTTTAACATAAATTTAGCTTTGTATTTATTTTCATAAGATCGTAAGTGATAGGAGCAGGATTAAGCCATTCGGCCCATCAAGTCTACTCCACCATTCAATCATGGCTGATCTATCTTTCACTCCTAACCCCATTCTCTTGCCTTCTCCTCATAACCTCTGACACTTGTACTAATCAATATTTTTTAATTGGCTTGGCGGATGTCGGACGTTGAGTTGCATTCTAGTTTTGGAGGTTTGACAGCCAGCTGACCCAGAAGCTGGGGCTTGGCATGGTGTGAGTGTTTATCTGCTGTTGTGCAGGCAGGGCATGTTTGCCCACCTTCACCCATGGGCTTTCAGCCCAGCCACAATACTGGACCTTGCCATGAGGACTGTGCTGTCTAGAGCATCAACTAATTGCTTGGTATCCAGGTCATTAATGAGTTTTGGGAGCTTGTCACTTGGGGAACTTCTGGACCAAGACACCAATATTTATTTTTGCTATTTCCTTGTGTGAACAGGAAATAATTACAAGTAGGTGTGTGGTTTTGTTTTTAACCATAGTATTTTTGAGTCCATGTTTACAGGAAAAGCAGTTAGTACTTACAGAATGCGGAAGAGATTGTTGTTGCATTGAATTAAAAGGCGTGGTAGTAGAGGGATCAGTAGCGTTGTTAATTGTTGAAGGATTCATTCTACTGGGAATGTTAACGTACAACACAATAAAGCAAACCAGTTGTGGAGAAATGTTTAAGAAGGAACTGCAGATGCTGGAAAAATTGAAGGTGGATAAAAATGCTGGAGAAACTCAGTGAGGCAGCATCTATAGAGCGAAGAAATAGGTGACGTTTCAGGTCGAGATCCTTCTTCAGATTGATGTGGGGGTGGAGGGGGCGGGAAGAAGAAAGGAAGAGGCGGGGACAGTAGGCTGTGGGAGAGCTGGGAAGGGGAGGGGAAGGAGGGAGAAAGCAAGGACTACCTGAAATTGGAGAAGTCAATGTTCATACCGCTGGGGTGTAAACTACCCAAGCGAAATATGAGGTGCTGCTCCTCCAATTTACGCTGGGACTCACTCTGGCCATGGAGGAGGCCCAGGACAGAAAGGTTGTGAGGAAGTGTTCACTTAACCTGATATTGCACTTTGACATACTTTCATTTACAAAAAGAGACTTTTGTTTATAAATTGAATATGATTATATTCCATTACTGTACAGGTACAGTAGTTCTGCTTTTTTATAATGCGCATAGATAAAACACGATGAATGAATTGGAATGGTGTTTGCATGAAGCAGTCCAAGTTGATTATAACATGACTTCTATTGAGAACTAGATAACCACTTAAGAATTACATTAGAAAATGACAAGCAGAAAGAAAACTGTCTTGGAAAAAAAGAGTGGAGGGAAAATAAACTGTTTCTATGTAAAAGAGTTAGTTAGCAAGATTTTAGTTGTGATTGTACAAATCCTGGAAGCATGTTCTGCCATGTTTTACTACTTGTCTCCTCACCCCCTGCAGATATACCCCAAAGACCAGGAGCGTGACAGTGGTGGAAGAGGCAGTGGAAGTAAATTTCACCCTTACGCGTGTGGCGAACAACCACGACAGTGGCCTTGACCAAGTGCTCACCGAGTCCTCAGCGGACCCCGGCCAGGAATTTGAAAAACTCATCAAGAACTTGTCGTCTGAAAATGGGTTGCAGAACCTGATTTTGTCCGCACGTGTCGACCTAAATCTCTACCGTTACCATGATTACAAAGACCTGTCTGAGGCTCTTCGTGGATTACACAGTAACTATCCCTCCATTACCAAACTGATCAGGTAAGCACAAGGTGACAGCTGTTTGAGGAGTATTCTGCAATAATGGCCAGTTTCTGTCCATTGCCTAGTTTTTATTAGTTTCGGAGATACAGTGCAGGAACCGGCCCTTGTGCCCACCGAGTCCGTGCCGACCAGCACACTAACACTGTCCTACTAGGGACAAATTACAATTATGCCAAGCCAATTAACCTACAATCCTGTACGTCTTTGAAGTGTGGGAGACAACCGGAGCACCCGGAGAAAACCCACGTAGGTCATGGGGAGAACGTACAAACTCCGTACAGACAGCACCCGTGGTCAGGATCGAACCCAGGTCCCTAGCGCTTTAAAGGCAGCAACTCTACCACTGCGCCACCGTGCCGCCCTTGTGACAAACAAATGTAGTTGCGATCTGTCCATGAGGCCAAGCTGAAACCTACAAGACCGTAAGACATAGGAGCAGAATTGGGCCATTCAGCCCATTGATTCTGCTCTGTCATTCAATCATGGCTGGTCTATCTTTCCTTCCTCCTGCCTTCTCCTTGTAATCTCTTCTACTGGACTGTGAATTACATTTTATTAATCAAGGGTTTTTTAAGGATTTGGGAGAAATTTCAGTTCAGATATAATAATTTAAAATATCACATTTTCTGGCCAGTTTTGTGAAATCATTATTCACATTTGTAATATTTACATTGTGTTGGTGTCGAATTTACTTAACATGGTCTTGTCAAGCCTGGAATCAGAAAGTGTTGGGATGTCATTTCACTGGAGAAGGTGTAATTATGGTTTATAAAGATAGTGCCAGAACTATTCCAGGAAGATGGAACAAACTGGAACCTTATCTCTCAAATAGAAGGGAGGGAGAACTTAATTTAAAAAAAAAAGTGAATAAGTTCAGTAGGAAAGATAAAGAAAATACATTTTGCAACTAGCAGTAAAGATGAAAATCAGGAGTCAAACTTGAGCAAATCTCCAAGTTTGGGGAGTGAGGGAGACAGCAAGAGAAGTGGAAGTGAATTGCATGGATGAGGGGCAAAGATTGAAGGGAAAAGCAGATCTCACACAGGGTAGAATCTCACACAGGATCAATGTCATGCAGTTGGCCACAGGGTTTGTTTCTCTATTGTGTGTTCAGCAAATGGCTTTCCAGAGAAGTGCCATAAGATTCCTTTGTAGGAGAGCTTTCTGTTTTGCAAAATTAATTAGGTGGCAGTTTTGGAAAATAACCCCATTTTACAACTTGCATCTCATCTGTATGGCTTGATTGTAATCGTGTATTGTCTTTCCACTGACAGGTTAGCATGCGACAAAAGCTTTTCACTGTACCTCGGTACATGTGACAATAAACTAAACTCAAACAGATAGTCATGAAATTATATGACTAAATATGGAAATATCTGGAGAAAAACGAGTTTATCTAGACCAATCAACGTGGATCTCTTAAAAACGAGGTCATATTGAGTTCCTTGGTCATTATTTCTTGTAGCAGAGAAACAAGCTGCCGTTCATAGTGGTGTGGTTTATTTTACAAAATACTTGGCAAAGTACAAGAAGGAACTGTTGACAAAGGTATGGTGCATTGAAGAGGGATCTGGTGCATTGAAGAGGGATCTGGGGAGGTCTGGGAAGTTTATTAGGATTTACCAAGAAATGTTAGGTAGTTAGTCTACTTTATTGTCATGCGCACCAAGCTACAGTGAAAAGCTTTTGTTGCATGCTAACCAGTCAGTGGAAAGATAATACATATTCAAATCAAGCCACCCACAGTGTTCGTGATAAAGGGAATAACGTTTAGTGCAAGGTAACGTCCGATTAAAGATAGCCCGAGGATCTCCAATGAGGTAGATAGTAGCTCAGAGCCGCTGTGTAGTTGTTGATAGAATGGGTCATTTGCCTGATTAGTAAATGAATAGAATAGAAGCATCAAGTGAACACTTTCTTCATTATGGCTGAGAGTTATTGCCTATAAAACATAACGTCATAGAATTGTACAGCACATGGTCCACCTCATCCATGCTGACTAATCTAAGGTAGACACACAAAGCTGGAGTAACTCAGCGGGACCCGCAGCATCTACAGTTCTTTCTTACACACTGACTGTTATCTATCTACCCTAATCCCACTCCTCTACAACCATTCCTTTCTAAGTATCTGTCCAAATGCCTTTATAAAATTGTACTTGTGACTCCCTCTACCACCACCTCTGGCAGCTAACTACCCACACTGTGTCAAAAACATATCCCCCAGATCTGCTCTGAATATCTCTCCTTTCATCTGAAATCTGTGTTCTCTAGCTCTAGACTTCCCTGCCATGGGGAAAAAGATTCTACCTCTGCCCCCTCATTTTATCAATCTCTATAAGGTCACCCCCTGGCCTCTTGTACTCAATTGAGAATAAACCCAGCCTCCCCAGTCTCTCCTTATCAGTACAGACCCCCATTCCAGACACCATGCTGCTGAATCTTTCTGCACCCTGTGTTGACACCACATCCTCTACTGTGGTGACCAGAATTGTACACAACACTCCAATAACGGTAGAACCAGTGTTTTGCGCAAAAGCTGAAGAATCGTTTCCATTAGTTCAGAGGGACCTTAACGGGAGAGCATAAATGTGACCTACATTGAAGTAGATAGCAATATATGCTCTGGTTAATTTAAAATGTGGAATCTTTTGGCAAACTAATTGATAAAGCAGAATACATCCATTCCTCTGGACTGGATTCAATAGTCTCCTGAAGGAATTGAAAATTAAATAGTTTCACCTGCCGTGCTATCTAGACGGAATAACTGTTTGTGTGAAAGCACGTGCAGGTTTACAGAACTGATGCTTCGAACTGTTCAGCAGCAGTCTGGTGATCATGAAAATGTCGACCCCCCCCCCGATACCTCTGTCCTTGTGTCTGTCCTTGGTACGTTCTCCCTGTGACCGTGTAGGTTTTCTCCAGGTGCTCCAGTCTCCTCCCACCCTCCAAAGACGTGTGGGTTTGTGGGTTAATTGACATTGGCAACGCAAATCGTCCTTATTTAGGATAGTGCTCGTGTACGTGGTGATTACTGTTTGGCACAGACTCGATGGGTTGAAGGGCCTGCTTCCACGTTGTATTTCTATAAAGTCTAAAGCTACAGTCAAATGTTTATCTGTATTCCATTTAAATTAATAGGAAATAGGTATTGATTTTTCAGAATGTTTAATTAAGCAAACGATTGATGAAATGTGCACCCTCCCCACTTCCCCGTATAATTCATATTGTATAATGCAATGCTGGACGTGTGAATTAAGAAACAAGTGATCTAACAGTTGTCGTTTCTTCCTGTGTTAAAGTCTGGGCCAGAGTGTAGAAGTGCGCCACATTTGGGCCCTGGAAATATCAGATCGACCTGGAATAAAGGAAGTTGCAGAACCAAAATTGAAGTTTATTGCTGGAGTTCACGGCAATGCACCAGTCGGCACTGAGCTGCTCCTGGCCTTTGCAGAGTTTCTTTGTATTCTCTTTGGGAAAAACCAAGCTGTTACAAAGGTAATGTTTCCCACAGGTTTGTGCTTTGTGTTCCAGACATATTCCCCTGGTTGGCCTCTATGATCGATGCATCATTTTCCTTTCATCTTACGTTTGAGCTTTGTCAATATTTGCAATGCACATTATTCAGATCAAATTACTAGACCATGTCTGTTCCTGGTTTGAACACAGGACTGTTTTCAAAGAAAAGTGCTTTCACAATCGCTCTCCACAAAGTGTTTTCTAATGTCGGGTTGTTGACCTGAAACTGTCTCTGTCCACAGATGTAACCTGAGTATTTTCTGTTACGTTTCAGATTTCCGGCATCTGTTAATGCTAGAGATTTACTTTTATTTTTAGGTTTTATTATGATCATCTGGCAATCTTGCTTTCCTTTAACCATTTCACTTTGTATCCTGGTGCCTTTTTTGAATATTTGAGTGCTGATGAATTTGGAATGGGAGGGATGAATAAGGTGGCCTGATGTGACTAAATAATGAAAATGTGGAGCAGGAATACTCCAGCAGAATCACCTGCCACAGCTTCAGGGTTCCTGATCCCTGCAGAATAGTAATGCTAGCAGCTCCTCACAGTGAGAGGAAGAACAAAAGCAGCAGATCAATGCAATGATCCAGCAAATCGATCATTGCAAATGCCCTGAAAACTGCAGCTCTTGATGGTCGCCCATGTTACATGTTTTAACTATTATTTTAGTTTGATATGTGAAGGGATGTAATGCTGAGGCTCTATAAGGCACTGATCAAGCTGCATTTGGGCACTATATCTGAGGAAGGATGTGCTGACTCTGGAGAGGGTCGAGAGAAGGTTTACAAGAATGATCCCAGGAATGAGTAGGGTAACATATGATGAGCGTTTGGACTGCACTAGGCCTGTACTTGCTGGAGTTTAGAAGAATGAGGGGGGACCTCACTGAAACGTACAGAATTGTGAAAGAGTTGGATCGAGTGGATGTGGAGAGGATGTTTCCACCAGTGGGAGAATCTAGCACCAGAGGTCACAGCCTCAGAATTAAAGGGTGTTCCTTTAGGTAGGAGATGGGGAGGAATTTGTATAGTCAGAGGGTGATGAATCTGGAATTCTTTGCCACAGAAGTCTGTGGAGGCCAAGTCAGTGGACATATTTAAGGCTGAGATAGATTACCTCCGATTAACTATAGATTCTTGATTAGTATGGGTGTCAGGAGTTATGGGGAGAAGGCAGGAGAATGGGGTTGAGAGGGAGAGATAGATCAGCCATGATTGAATGGTGGAGCGGACTTGATGGGCCAAATGGCCTAATTCTGCTCCTTTCACTTATGTTATGTAATGATCCAACAAATCAATCATTGCAAATGTCCTGAAAACAGAAATTCTTGCTGGTGGCCCATGTTACATGTTTAACTATTATTTTATATTGCCAATCTTGATATGTGGGCAGAAACAGAGTTTATTTTTAAAAGCAAGTGACCGATGTAAATGCATCGATCGAGAGTTTCTGAAAATGTCCTGCTTGGATTCTCTTTCCCGCTGCTGACCCACCAATATCAGGAGTTCCGTGACAAAATCCTGGAACAACACAGTGAAATGTTGAGCTTTTGGATGTGTTGTATTTTTGCAGAGCTAGTTTATGTAATCTTATTGTTCTCTCAAAGCGCTGTATATTTGAAGGTTATTGTTGTATAAATGTTTGAGATATCCACATTTTATTACTGTGAATCCCTGTATAAGTCTTCTAGGCGTTCAATAACTACAATTTATCTTTAACTGCATGATGGTTGTGAGTAAGTTCTGGCTGCTCTTTATGCTTTGTATTCAGTAGTTGCAGAACAAATCTTATATTGATAACTAATTAAAAAACTTGTTTTGCAGTTGATTGAGGAAACAAAGATTATGATTGTGCCGTCAGTCAACCCTGATGGTAGAGAAATTGCACAAGAGGGGCAGTGTACCTCCAAAGTTGGACAAACTAACGTACATGGCAAAGATCTCGACACAGATTTCACAGGTAATCTATTAGATCAGGTAATTGTGTCATTGGAAATACTGATCCAGATCCAGACCTCTGCCATTCAACATCTCTTCTCCAGCAGAGTTGTTATTTTCATTGTAATAGCGTTATCTAGTTGCAAACCCTACACTTTGTGCTATTTTTGCTTCCCCTTCAATCAATCAGTCAATCAGATTTATTCATCACATACACAATAAAGTGCAGTGAAATGAACTTGCCAGCAACGGTACAATAACAAAGAACACACAATATACAATAAAAATGTAACACAAACATCCACCACAGCATTCTTCACTGTGGTGGAAGGCACAAAGTATTGTCAGTCCTCCTCCATTTCCCCCCGTGGTCAGGGCATAACCTCCGCAGTCGCCGCTGTGGGCGGCCAAATGACAGGCCCTCTTGTCTGGAAGGTAAGTCCCGAATCGGTGCTTCCCTACCGGAGACTGTGGCTTCAGGATGACGTAGGCCGCAGGCCGGCGGTTGGATCTCTTCTCCAGGGATTCCCGGCGAGGGATCCCGCTGCAGATGGTTAGTAAGTTCCCGCCGCACCCGCGGCTAGAAGCTCCGCAGACCGCAGCTTCAAGATGTTGTAGACGGCAGGCCGGAGCTCTTCTTCTCCGGGGGTGCCCAACGAGGGATCCCAGGCTCCGGATGCAGCACCCGTGGCTAGAAGCTCCGCAGACCGCGGCTTCAGACTAAACAGTTGATGATGTTTCAAATGATGGGTTCATGTGCACTGTTAAATGATAAAGCATTGCCATAACATATATATACCTTGAGCAAATTTGTTTTGGCATGAATCAAATCGAGACTTCTATTTAAAATCAAAAGTGTGTTTGGGGAGGGTTGTTCATATCTGGGTGTTTCTGGCTAATTCACCCGGGGCCTGTGTTGATAACATCAATTGTTTCATCAATATACAAGGGCTGTAAATAATCGTGATCAATATTTAATCCAATATTTGAGAAATAAATTGGTCCAGGTCATCGAAAAATACATTTTATTTTGAGATCATTTTAATCAACGGGATTTAATTAATAATCATAGAAACACAGAAAATAGGTACAGGAGTAGGCCATTCGGCCCTTCGAGCCTGCACCGCCATTCGATATGATCATGGCTGATCACCCAACTCAGTATCCCATCCCTGCCTTCTCTCCATACCCCCTTATCCCTTTAGCCACAAGGGCCACATCTAACTCCCTCTTAAATATAGCCAATGAACTGGCCTCTACCTTCTGTGGCAGAAAATTCCACAGATTCACCACTCTCTGTGTAAACAATTATTTTCTCATCTCGGTCCTAAAAGACTTCCCTCTTATCCTCAAACTGTGACCCCTAGGACTTCCCCAACATCGGGAATAATCTTCCTGCATCTAGCCTGTCCAACCCCTTAAGAATTTTGTAAGTTTCTATAAGATCCCCCCTCAATCTTCTGAATTCCAGCGTACCAATCATTGATAATTCTAGCTAGTTAAACAGAAGCATAATTCAGCTATCATGTAAAACTAATTGATGGGTAAAATTAACTTGAGTGATATGCATGTGTATTATGAAAAAACTACTTGTGGAACTCAGTGGGTCGGGTAGCACCTTTGGAGAGAATGGACAGACGACGTTTAGGGTCGGCTATCTTCATCAGACTGATGGATCGGTACAACTGGTAGAGAGGGCTGATGGCAAGGGCTTTCTAACTCCTATCAATCTTCCTCCTCCACCCCCTCCACTCCATGAGTCTGAAGAAGGGGTTAGAAAACACAAAGTGCTGGAATAATTCAGTGGGTTAAGTAGCATCTCTGGAGAACGTTGTATAAGTGACGTTTCAGCTCTGGGCCCTTCATTGCCTATCTATGTTCCCACAGATGGCGACTGACCCGCTGAGTTACTCCAGCATGTTGTGGGGTTTTTTGCTCAAGATTCCAGCATCTGCAGTTCCAGGTGTCTAGTCTGAAGAAGCACCCCGACCCAAAATGTTGTCTGTCCATTTCCCTCCACAGGTGCTGCCTGACCTGCTGAATTACTCTCCCCAACACTTTTTGTGTTTTCCTCAAGATTCCAGCATCTGCAATATCTTGTGTCTTCATGTGTTATGAGTATAATTATCTTATTCAACTCAATGCTACTGTCACTTTTTATCATGCCTTTTATAAACTGAATAGAAAGATGAGTTTTGATTGTGTGTACATCCTGAAGACCAGGTTATAGATGCAATAAATGGTGACCTTGTACTTCAGGGAACTCGTCTGAACAACTAGCAGAGATGCAGCCTGAGACCAGAGACATTGTCAAGAACCTGATCCTCAACCAAGGATTCACACTGTCTGTTGTTTTGGATGGCGGCTCTCTTCTTACAACCTATCCTTACGACAAGCCTGTCCAAACGGGTATGTACCTACATTACTGCTGCTGGGAACCTTAACTTGTCCTGTCTAATACAAGCAAGAGTATTGTCACTGGTTCATTTGTTATAGAGTCAGTCTTACAGCGTGGAAACAGGCCCTTCAGCCCAACTTGCCCACACTGACCAACAAGTCCCATCTACACTAGTCCCACCTACCTGTGTTTGGCTCATATCCCTCGAAACCTATCCTATCCATGTACGTGTCTAAACATTTCCTAAACGTTTCGATAGAACCTGCCTCAACCACATCCTCTGGCAGCTCGTTCCATACACCCACCAGCCTTTGTGTGATCATTTATGATGCACCATCTGCTGGTCGGACTCTGGGTGTAAGGAGAGGGCTAGATTGAGGATGAACATGGCCAGGTAACCAACTCACCACCTCCAGCACTGAGTGGCGCAGCGCCAGAGACCCGGGGTTGATCCTGACCACGGGCGCTGTCTGTGTGGAGTTTTTATGTTCTCCCTGTGACTGGGTGGGTTTTCTCTGGGCATTTCGGTTTCCTTCCACACTCCAAAGATGTGCAGGTTTGTAGGCTAATTAGCTTAGGTAAAATTGTAAATACGATACGATAGAACTTTATTTATACATGAAACATAAAATTAAAGTGACAAGTGGAAACGCTTGAGGGATGTGCAAAGATTGAGGAGGTGGGTGGGGGGGGGAAGGGAGTCAGTCTACCCCACGACAGAAGAGGGAGGAGTTGTACAGTTTGATAGCCACAGGGAAGAAGGATCTCCTGTGGTCTGTGCTGCTTCTTGGTGGAACCAGTCTGTTGCTGAAGGTGCTCCTCAGGTTGACCAGTGTGTCATGGAGGGGGTGAGCTGTATTGTCCAGGATGCTCCACAGTTTGAGGAGCATCGTCCCCTCCAAGACCAACCTCCAGTGAATCCAACTCCATCTCCGCCCCCAGGACAGAGCCAGCCTTCCTGATGAGTTTGTTGATCCTATTGGTGTCCGTGGCCTTGGCCCTGCTGCCCCAGCACACTGCAGCGTAGAAGATGGCACTGGCCACCACCGATTGGTAGAACATCTGCAGCATCTTACTGCAGACGTTGAAGGAGTGGAGCCTTCTCAAATTTTGTTTCAATTAAAATTGTTTGAACGTGGGATTATTGCATTAACTATTTTGACTGTGATCTGGTGTTTCTTCAACAGTGGAGAATGAGGAAACCCTAAAATATCTGGCCAATGTGTACTCTAACAACCATCCTAAAATGCATCTGGGCCACCCAGGCTGTCCCAACAACACAGGTAAGAATTTACACTGGGGTTAAATGCACTGAGATCTCTGCTGTTGGAATTGGAAATATTTTCAATATGATTTGGGGATTGTTAAAATTCTAGTACTTTGCAAGCCCAGATCAGGCTGATTGTCTTTGTCATTACAGCTGATGGAGGCTTGTACATCAAGATCTCCTCCATCTCTGTAGGTGTTTTTACTCTGACGTGTGGTCAGCAAATATCAGAGGTTGTGCTGTTCTCTCTATTGCTGACCCCGAGCACTGGGCTGGTTCCAGGCTGCAGTCACATCCAAAATAGTAGATCGGTAGAAATCTATGGTGGAATGGGAAATTCATTCTTGCTTAAGTTGAGGTAAACACGTATGCACTCTAAATGCATTCTCTACAAATTTGCCACTGGGAGCCAGACGCTAAACTGCATTTCATTGAATACCTTTATTTGTCATTCAGACCTTTCGGTCTGAACGAAATGCTGTTGCCTGCAGCCATACATGTAATAATAACAAAACACAATAAACACAAATTAACATCCACCACAGTGAGTTCACCAAACACCTCCTCACTGTGATGGAGGCAAAAGTCTTAGAGTTACTGTCTCTTCCCTCCTCTTCTCCCTCTGCGCCGAGGCGATACCCCACCGGGCGATGGCGGCCCGGGGGGTGGTCGAAGCTGCCCGCAGCTGTTGCAACGGATGCTCCGGAAAACAGGCACCAGCCTGTGACCTGCGAGCTCCCGACATTGTCCTCCACCGGCCCGCGGCCGAGTCCAGGATCCAGGTCGCCGCCGCCTCAGCCGCCGTAGCACCGTCTCCGCTCCGCACCGGGCCGCCCACAAGGCAGCGTCTCAGCCCCGCACCGGGCTGCTCCCACGGGAGCACCTTCCAGCCGGTAGCCGTGCCGGCCGCACAGGAGTGTCTCAGCCCCGCACCGTCCGCCCTCACCGGAGCGCCGAGTCGTGCCGCTACCCGGACGTCGCCACAGCTCGAAGACGGCCAGCCTCGCGTTGGTGAGTCCTGGCTGGCTCTACCTCCGGACCCTCGAGGTCGGTCGCAGGTTGGAGGCCGCCAGCTCCGCCATTAGGCCTCAGCGCAGACGGGGGAAGAGAAGGGGGATACGACAAAAAGTCGCATTCCCCCGAAGGGAGAGACAGAAAGCTCTGTTTCACCCTCCCCCCACACACATAACACCACCTAATAACCAAAAAAATTACTAAACTAGACAAAAAAAACCGACATAAAAAGTAAAAACAGACAGACTGCAGGCGAGCCGCAGCTGTATCACAGCGCCGCCACTTCCGGATCCTATACCTATACTCGTATTTGTGCAATGACAATAAAGTTGAATTGAATTGAATTGAATTGAATTGGACATTATCTGGCATTTGTGAGAATTGTGAGAAATGGGCTTAGAGTGTGGAGAAATCTAATAGTCTTTTTTTTTACCACTATGAATCATTTCATGAAGAATTCTCCATTCTTGGCGACTGCCTGCCGGGTCCCTCTTTATTCTCGGTGCAGAGGCCCAAGTGAACATGGTAAATCAAAGATAGACCAAAATGCTTGAGTAATTCAGCGAGGCAGGCAGCATCTCTGGAGAGAAGGAAATGGGTGACGTTTTGGGTTGAGATCCAGCCTGAAGAAGGGTCTTGACCCAAAACGTCACCCATTCCTTCTCTCCAGAGATGCTCGCCTGTCCCACTGAGTTACTCCAGCATTTTGTGTCTATCTTCGATTTAAACCAGCATCTGCAGTTCCTTCCTACACATCCTGAATATGATAAATGTTCATCTTGATCAATAACTACAGTATTGAGAATATGAAATAATGATTGTGGAACGCAACAGCACATTGTCTGGCCTCTGAAGTCTGTCTGGTTTAATGTGTTACAGATGAGAATATCCCTGGTGGCGTCGTACGTGGTGCCCAGTGGCATGGTCACATGCACAGCATGAAGGTGAGTCGAGAGTGTTTAATTGTCGTATGTACCGGCAACAGAACTGTTGCTGCAGCCGAACAGGCCTGTAAATGCAATAACACACAGATAATACATGGTAATCAACAATACAATAAATTAATACCCGTAATACAAGGTAACCAAAACTGCAAAAATAAAGACACAGTCCGTAGCACAATTAAAGACAAAAGTCGGTGGAAGGTCACAGTTGCTGAGGTTAGTGTTGTGCAGTGTTCAAGAGCCTGGTGGTTGGTGGGAAGAAGCTGTTCTTGAATCTGGAGGTCACGGTTTACAGGCTCCTGTACCTTCTTCCCCATGGTAGCAGCGAGATGAGAACGTGGCCAGGGTGGTGTGGGTCTCTGGTGATGCAGGCTGCCTTTTTGAGGCAGCGCCTCCTGTAGATCCCTTCGATGGTGGGGAGGTCAGTACTGTGATGGACCGGGCAGTGTCCACCATTCTCTGCAGTCTCAGTTATTCCTGGGCGTTGGAGTTACTGAAGCAGGTACAAGAGCATGTTGACTCATGCAACCATTTAATGTGTGCCCAACCATACAGCTGCATAAATTAAAGCTGGGAATCATCTACAGAAAGTATTGTGCTTAGTCACTGAAAGTTTGCCACATGTTCTACTTTTAAATCCTAAGCTTTAGTTGGCTGAACAAAAGCTTTTCCTGCACTGCCCCCTTGTGGTGGGTTAAATTCTCTAATAAAATTGTAACCGAAAGCTGACAAAATTACGTTCTACAAACTTGTGCAGTGTTAACATTAGAAGTGACTCATTCAAGACTTTCTCAAAAGGCCATCGTCGCAGAGTTGTACAGAACCGTCCCTTCCGTTCACCTAGTCCATGCTTTTAACCTGTAAACCCTTCCTATCCATATATCTGACCAAATGAATTTTTAAAGTTGTAATTGTATCCACTACTTTATCTTCCTCTGGCAGCTTGTTCCAGATACAAACTACTCTCTGAGTGAAAAGTTGCCCTCTGAGGTCCCTTTTAAATCTCTCTCCCCTCACCTCAAGCCTGTGCCCTCTATTCTTAGAATCCTCCACCCTGGGGGAAGCGACTGTATCCATGCCCCTCCTGATTTTGTGACCATCGGATCACCCCTCAGCCTCTTGCATTCCAAACAAACTCCCAGTCTATCCGAATACTCAGTGTAATTCAAGCTCGTAAACTCAATTAATACTTGATGTGTCACAGAGTACAGAACAGTAATCTTACGGGGGCATCAAATATCCATCCATATGGATCCCACTTTCCATTAGTTGACCTGCAGCTTTCTGTGCACTGGCGATTTAAATGCACACTGACATGTTTCTGAAATGTTTCAAAAGCCTCTGCCTTTGCTTCTGTCTCCCATTCAGGTGTGTCATTCCAACCATTCAGTGTGGAAAAAATCTCTCCCAAATCCCTACTCAACGTTTTAACTTTGCCTGTAATGTGTTGCCTCTGGTTTTATGTAGCAGGGAACAAGGTTCTTATTACTAGGATAAAGTTCTTACTATCTAGACTGTCGGTGCCCCGTGATTTTGTACAGTGGTGTGCTGCTCTCTTGCTAGTCTCGCTGTGAATCTCCTTGTCTTTTCAGCTCTGGCCTTTAAAAATCCCACCCCTCACCTGTATCCACCTATCAGTTGCCAGAAGTCCCACCTCTCTTCCAGCTTACTACCCCCCCCCACCACCATAACCAGTCTGAAGAAGGGTCCTGACCCAAAACATCATCTAACCAAGTTCTCCAGAGATGCTGCCTGACCCGCTGAGTTACTCCAGCATTTTGTCTTTTTTTGTGCAACCCAGCATCTGCAGTTCCTTGTTTCAAAAGCTTAATTCTGGTGTTTTAAATCTATGTTTATCTTGTAAAGCTTTAGCCCACTGGGTAGAAACTGTAACAGTCTTGTTTATCGTGTCATAATCCATACACTGGCACCAAGTTATCATTGTTTGTTTTCTCATCTTTTGCCCTGCTAGGACTTTAGTGTTACCTATGGCCACTGTCCGGAGATCACAGTTTACACCGGCTGCTGTAAGTTCCCACTGGCTAAAGAGCTGGGTGCAATTTGGCACGATAACCAGAAGTCTCTGCTGAGCATGCTTGTTGAGGTAAGCACCCAGCATCATCCCCTGGGCAACTTGTTCCATGGATGGATGTCTAAGGGTTATATTGTCCCTGATCCCTTTCCACCACACTCGGGCAATTTAAAAGTAAAGATCTGGCTATAACGCGTGTGTCTGTCTCTCTTGGTGTGTGTGTGTGTGTGTGCCTCTGCTTGCTTTGAAGTTTATCTAATGCTTCTAATCTTTCTTTCTGCCAGGTCCATAAAGGCTTGCGTGGAAAGGTTACGGATCATGACGGGAATCCCATCCCAAGAGCGAATATAATTCTGAATGAAGGCGTGAGGGTGCCCACGTCGAAGGCAGGTTACTTCCACATCCTGCTGGCTCCGGGGCCGCACGACGTTGATGCGCTTGCAGAAGGCTACCAGCATCAGCGCAAACAGGTAACATCCTCACCTGGCAGCGAGCAGCTATTCAGTTGCAGGTGCTCAATCTGAAATAAAGACACAAACAGCAGAAACATTCACCAGCTCAGGCAGTATCTGTGAAAGGAGTTAAAGTAAAAATCATTCAAAACTGCAAGGGTGGCGCAGTGGGTAGAGCTGCTGCCTCAAAGCGCTAGAGACCCGGGTTGGTTCGTGGGAATCTTCACCTGAATGAACGATACTTTATTATCACGTGATATGTCACAGTGTACTCAAAGTATGCAGAGAGTCGCCACAGGGAGGGCACTGACAAGGGTTCGATCCTGACCTTGGGTCCTGTCTGTGTTGGGTTTGCACGTTCTCCCTGTAATGGCATGGGTTTCATCCAGGTGCTCCAGTTTCTTCCCACATCCCAAAGAGGAGAGACCTAATAGAAGTATATAAAATGATGAGACTCATAGATAGTGTCGATGGTCAGCTCCCAGGATGGATGTATCAATAGGGGATAACTTCAAGGTGACGGGGGCAAAGTTAAAGGAGATGTGTGGGGAAACATTTCTACACAGAGGGTAGTGAGTGCCTGGAACGTGGAGGCAGATATGATAGTAGCACTCAGATAGGCACGAACATGGAGGGATATTGATTTTGTACAGACATCATGTTCAGCACAGACATTGTGGGCTGAAGGGCCTGTTCCTGTGTTGTCCATCTAATTTCTCTGTTCTAAGACATTTCAGTTTCGTTCATTTCAGTTTAGTTTATTGTCACGTGTACCGAGGTACAGTGAAAAGCCTTTGTTGCATGCTATCCAGTCAGCAGAAAGACAACACACAATTACAATCGAGCCATTTACAGTGTATTTGATAAGGGAATAACGATCAGTGCAAGGCTAAGCCAACAAAGTCCAATCAAGGATAGTCTGAGGGTCACCAATGAGGTAGATGGTAGCTCAGCAAGGTAGGTATGGTAGTTATCTCTGCTTTGGTCTTTACTGAAGGTGCTGGTGGGTTAATTTCTTACTGTAAAACCGCACTGAGTGGATTAAAGGCAAAATGAATCCAAAGCACTTTGATGCGTGTATGTGAGATAATATCTAGCAGTGGTGAGGGGAAATGGGACGAATGAGATTGCTCCCCTGGGAAATGGCATGGACCCAGTAGGACATGATAAACAGAAAATCAAAGACTGCAAATTATTACCTTTACAGAATGCTGGTTTTTCAGATTGTATTCAAATTAGATAATTGAATGATGGTACTTGCTATAAATCATGTTCCTTGTGGTTGATCTGTGAACAAATTGTTGAACTTGGAAGCACCAATTTTGTTGATTAGACATCAATGTTTAGCCCCTTCATTTATCAAAGTGGCAAAATGGTCTCTAAATTGTTTCCTAATGGAGAAAATATTGATTTGTTAGATCATGATGGATGCTAATATCTTAATTTTGCTTGGCTACCAATAAAAACAGCGTGACGGTCGATAGATCAGCATCTCAATCAGAACCATAGATTGTAATGCAGCTTTTCCCTTTCGTGTGCTTGTGATCAGCGGTGTTGTGTCTAAATGTAGTTCTGCCGTTTAAAACACACACTTCCAGATTCGGGGACAATTTCTTCCCAGCTGTAATCACGCAACTGAACCATCCTATCACCAACTAGAGAGCAGTCCTGAGCTACTATCTACCTCATTGGAGAACCTTGGACTATCTTTGATTAGACTTTAATGGACTAAATGGTATTCCCGTTATCCTGTATCTGTACACTGTGGACGGCTCGATTGTAATCATGTGTTGTATTTCCGCTGACTGGTTAGCACACAACAAAAGCTTTTCACTGTACCTCAGTACACTTGACAATAAACTAAACCTAAACTCAAATTAGTCTAAAGAAGGGTCTTGACCCAAAACATTGCCTGTCCATTCCCTCCACAGATGCTGCCTGACTCGCTGAGTTCCTCCAACACTTTTTTTCTCAAGATCGCAACGTCCACAGTTCCTTGTGTCTTCCTTTAAAGTTTGTTGGTTCCGTAAGCGAGAGATGTCATGGCAGAAGCGGCACTCCCACCCGCTGCAGGGGGAAGGGTTTACAGTGCTCTCCTGGTGCTGTTTGAAAGGTTCAAATCAATTATATATATATTTTTTTTTTGTGTGTGTCTTTTAGGTATTTGTGTCGTCGTTTGAGGCAGCCACCACCTTGGTGATAGTTGTTGAGCTGGACAATAAGTTGTTTGGACTACCCCGAGAACTGGTGGTGACGGCAACAGGTAGGCACTGATGCAACAGCACTGTGTTATAAACCGCTTGCTCTGACACCTGTTAACTGACCTGTAGATTGAAATAGCTCACAGATAGTGATTAATTAATTAATTAATCGGAGTGAGATAGATTGTAGGGACAGGATTGGGCTGCTGAATCCCTCCGATCTGCTCCATCACTCAACAAGATCATACATAGCCCATCCTTTTACATTCCCAAATTGCTTCCCTGTTTTGTCCATAGATTTGTGGATCCTTATTCATGATTATACTCAACAACTGAGATCTCAGAAAATTCATAAGTCATAGGAGAAGAATTAGGACATTCGACCCATCGAGTCTGCTCCACTCTTCAATCACGGTTTATCTATCTAGAAATCTAGACAAGTCAGCAGAACAAACCTTTGCCACTGAGAGACTTTGTAATATAAATGTTGTGCAGGTTATTTAAGCAGTGTTTGAGATAGATAGTTACATAGATACATAGAAAATAGGTGCAGGAGTAGGCCATTCGGCCCTTCGAGCCTGCACCGCCATTCAATATGATCATGGCTGATCATCCAACTCGGTATCCCGTACCTGCCTTCTCTCCATACCCCCTGATCCCTTTAGCCACAAGGGCCACATCTAACTCCCTCTTAAATATAGCCAATGAACTGGCCTCAACTACCCTCTGTGGCAGAGAGTTCCAGAGATTCACCACTCTCTGTGTGAAAAAGTTTCTTCTCATCTCGGTCCTAAAGGATTTCCCCCTTATCCTTAAGCTGGGGACTTTTTTTTAAATTTTTTTTTTTTATAATCTCTGGAACTCCCTGCCACAGAGGGTAGTCGAGGCCAGTTCATTGGCTATATTTAAGAGGGAGTTAGATGTGGGCCTTGTGGCTAAGGGGATCAGAGGGTATGGAGAGAAGGCAGGTACGGGTTACTGAGTTGGATGATCAGCCATGATCATATTGAATGGCGGTGCAGGCTCGAAGGGCCGAATGGCCTACTCCTGCACCTAATTTCTATGTTTCTATGACCCCTTGTCCTGGACTTCCCCAACATCGGGAACAATCTTCCTGCATCTAGCCTGTCCAACCCCATAAGAATTTTGTACGTTTCTATAAGATCCCCTCTCAATCTCCTAAATTCTAGCGAGTATAAGCCAAGTCTATCCAGTCTTTCTTCATATGAAAGTCATGACATCCCAGGAATCAGTCTGGTGAACCTTCTCTGCACTCCCTCTATGGCTATAATGTCCTTCCTCAGATTTGGAGACCAAAACTGTATGCAATACTCCAGGTGTGGTCTCACCAAGACCCTGTACAACTGCAGTAGAACCTCCCTGCTCCTATACTCAAATCCTTTTGCTATGAAAGCTAACATACCATTCGCTTTCTTCACTGCCTGCTGCACCTGCATGCCTACTTTCAATGACTGGTGTACCATGACACCCAGGTCTTGCTGCATCTCCCCTTTTCCTAATCGGCCACCATTTAGATAATAGTCTGCTTTCCTGTTTTTGCCACCAAAGTGGATAACCTCACATTTATCCACATTATACTGCATCTGCCAAACATTTGCCCACTCACCCAGCCTATCCAAGTCACCTTGCAGTCTCCTAGCATCCTCCTCACAGCTAACACTGCCCCCCAGCTTAGTGTCATCCGCAAACTTGGAGATGTTGCCTTCAATTCCCTCATCCATATCATTAATATAAATTGTAAATAGCTGGGGTCCCAGCACTGAGCCTTGCGGTACCCCACTAGTCACTGCCTGCCATTGTGAAAAGGACCCGTTTACTCCTACTCTTTGCTTCCTGTTTGCCAGCCAGTTCTCTATCCACATCAATACTGAACCCCCAATACCGTGTGCTTTAAGTTTGTATACTAATCTCTTATGTGGGACCTTGTCGAAAGCCTTCTGAAAGTCCAGATACAACACATCCACTGGTTCTCCCCTATCCACTCTACTAGTTACATTCTCGAAAAATTCTATAAGATTCGTCAGACATGATTTACCTTTCGTAAATCCATGCTGACTTTGTCCAATGATTTCACCACTTTCCAAATGTGCTGCTATCCCATCTTTAATAACTGACTCTAGCAGTTTCCCCACTACCGATGTTAGACTAACTGGTCTGCAATTCCCCGTTTTCTCTCTCCGTCCCTTCTTAAAAAGTGGTGTTACGTTTGCTACCCTCCAATCCTCAGGAACTACTCCAGAATCTAAAGAGTTTTGAAAATTCATCACTAATGCATCCACTATTTCTGGAGCTACTTCCTTAAGTACTCTGGGATGCAGCCTATCTGGCCCTGGTGATTTATCGGCCTTTAATCCATTCAATTTACCCAACACCACTTCCCGACTAACCTGGATTTCACTCAGTTCCTCTATCTCCTTTGACCCGCGGTCCCCTGCTATTTCCGGCAGATTATTTATGTCTTCCTTAGTGAAGACGGAACCAAAGTAGTTATTCAATTGGTCCGCCATATCCTTGTTCCCCATGATCAACTCACCTGTTTCTGACTGCAAGGGACCTACATTTGTTTTAACTAATCTCTTTCTCTTCACATATCTGTTTCAGCATGGTATTAGATTGAAAAGTTGTCATGCAAAGGAATATTTAAACATTAAGTTTAACATTCTAGTTTCTAAAACAGAACGGCACAGGAACAGGCCCTTCGGCCCACAATATCTGTGCCAAGCACGATACCAAGATCAGCTCTTAAATGCCTAAATACCCCTCCTTTCCTGGCCTATCCATGTGCCTAACTAAAATTCTCTTAAATGCCACTATGGTATCTGCCTCCACCACCACCGCTGGCAACACGTTCCACGCACCCATCACTGTGTTTCCCCTTTAACATTTGCCCGTCTCACCTTAAAGCTATGCTCTCTAGTGTTCTACAAGAAAATGTCTTCTACTTGTGTGTCCATAGCACTGTTGATTTTGTTATAAATGACTGCGTTCTTGCAACGTTGATAATTTAAGACAGAAAATCCTGGAGTAACTAAGCAGGCAGGCAGCCATTCTGGAGAACATGGATAAGTGACATTTTGGGTAGGGACCCTTCTTCAGACCCAAGAAGTTACCGATCCATGCTCTTGTCTTTTTGTAAACCAGCATCTGTAGTTCCTTGTGGTTTGACGATTCATTTGTGTGAAGGAAATTAAACAAGGATGAATTTTCCATCTACATTTAGGTGCAGCTTTGTCAGCGGTGATTGTGACTGCCTGCATTGTCTGGTGTGTTTGCTCCTTCAAGTCCAGTCACCAGAAAGACGGCTTCCATCGATTGAGGCAGCATCGGGACGACTACGAAGATGAGATCCGAATGATGTCGATGGGTTCAAAGAAATCACTTCTCAGCAACGAGTTTCAGGATGAAACGGAAAGCGATGAAGACACACTACATCAATGAACATCAATGTATCACACCAGCCCCACTGGTCTGATATTAACATTCATCTTTATTGCCAAGTCTCATGACTGTAGGAGAGGATATGTCTGACCTACTACAGCACATGGCATTGGGTGGAAATCTTGGAGTGAATTCTGTCACGTTCTTGGTTGTCCGTTTGGGGAAAGTAGATGCTGCAGGAATGAATAACAACTGAAGATTTGCATACACCTTGATCTGACTGCTGACGCATACAATGTGGAAGGTCAGCCATACAGAGCCTGTAGTTACACCATCTAAGCTCTGCCCATCACAACCTCTAGCAATCTTTTTATATAACAACAAGTACAAAAGCATTCATGTGCAATCTATTTAATAATCCTCCAACTATTCACACCACTGTATTTTGTACAAATAAAGGGCCGAGGGTGGGTGTGGGGGGGGGGGGGGGGGGGGGGGGGGGGGGGGGGGCAGAGTGAAATGGTGCACTCTAGTGCTGTAAAATTCATACAGGTCCAAGCTACTTTAAACCGATGGATGTGTTTTAATCTCAGATGTCGTGCAGCTTTATGCTGTGCATGAATGTTGTTGGTCGTGTGGAGGTAACCTGACTACGTGCTTACCACCTAATCTACCTTCATATATCTTAAGATTTAGGCATTTATTTTACATTTTTTTCTCCTCTCCAATTGTGTATAGTTCATTTACATTTCACTATTAAACATAGTTTTTTTTTAAGTGACCGTATGCAACTAAAAACAGCAGACTAAAAACTAGATTTTTAAATTCTCCAATTTTTTAAATATCACAGAATGGTTACTAAAGTTCAAAGAGTGAAATTTATTAATGAAATTAAATGAAGGTCAGACTCTTAAACAGTTGAAGCAGTTTATAGGACGATGATTGCTGTAGACACCAACAGCAGGGAACAGCGTGTGTGTCGGCACCTTTCAGTCCACAGACAAAGCACTGGTTACATCTAATTGCAGCAAATAATATAAATTAGGAATAAACTAATGTTGCTGATATTAATGTAATTGATAAACTGAATGTAAGAAGATTGGTCAACAATCAATGTGCTGGAGTGCTTGATATGATCTTCACGTCTCATTTACATTCTGTGATTAACAGTAGTAATGGACTTGAAAGTGAAACAATGTTTAGAGTTGCACACAGACTATGTACTGGGAGAGTGAACCAAATGAACCATTTTTGCAATTAGTGTCTTCAATATTATTGCTGTTACCTTTTCCCATTGGTTTCCTGATACACACTGGATTATTTTGTAATCGGAGCTCCCTCAATTGCAGTTAAACTGTTAACAGAGAAACTTAATTTTTAAAGGTGCTCTTTTAAGAGTAGAAATATAATTCTGAAGTACTGCTGCTGAGACAGTGGAATTGCTTATGCTGAATTATGATGGTAAAGGTGGTTACTGGAACAGAAAATGAGAACTAGTGGTCCTATTGTATGCTATTTGAAGCATATTTTTTCATAACTTTTCTATTCTGAAACTTGGGTGTAAATGTTTTTCAGTATAATGTGGAGGTTATTGAATTTTGGTGAAGGATTATAGAATAATGAATCTGTCCAGGTGTGTGTGCGTGTGTGAATGTCTCAGTGTGTGCTGCTGAATGTACACCTGATCTGCCTAAGTACAGTACAAGATCACCAGAAATACAGCATTGCCAAAAACACCTGATTCATAGCAATGTATCAGCACCAGAATGAAATGTCTTGCTGTACCTGATGTCGTCAGCTCCATTTTGGAGGCTTACTTCAAAATGTTGTTCTTGTCATCATTAATTTGTACCTTTTTTGCACAGGACTTTAGCCGATTTGCGTGTTTGATGATATACTGTGATGCCTTAAATTTTTCATATTGCTTTCACTTTGTGGTAATGTTACTGGATATCAGTGAAAGGGTTTGGCATCAAAAAATAAATGCATTATTGAGCATAACTATGGTGTGTATGGTGGTATGTGTAGTTAAACAGCAGTGGTATTTAGTTGCAACATCTTTCACTTGTTTTAATGATAGGTATGTTAAAAGTTAAAAGATGGAAGCGTTGTATATAAGTAAGTAGCAAGGCTGATGTTGGATAGATTTGATTTCTTTCCATTAGATTTGTTTATATATTCTCTGATCATCGGGCCAACACTTGGAAAGTCTATCCCCAAAATTGAAATAACAAATAAAATATATTTTTGTCTTATAACATGCCTTTTCTGACTGATTTAGGAATCTGTGATCAGACTTACGGTTTTACAATGACTGAATATATTAAATTGGGTTTGTTTCCACAAGGAATTAAAAACGTTTTAAAATGTCAGATTTAGGGGATCAATTTCTGCAATTAGATACGCTTATAATTAGTGGCGATAAAATATGCAAATTGGTGTGCCAAATGTTTGCATTGTCGTTTTCCTGGATACTGTCAATGACCTGAGAATTGCTGGGTACAATACTACTCCCTTCCTTCCTTCCGCAGTTTACAGGGCCAGGCAAGCTCGGCAAATTGAAATACACAGGGAAAACTTTGTCATTCGATGCATACATGCCTTACATGTAATTAGATTTTAAATTACAAATACTATTTTGCCCAGTGGCACAGCGGTAGAGTTGCTGCCTCACAGCGCCAGAGACTGACTTTGGGTGCTGTCTGTACGGAGTTTGTACGTTCTCCCTGCGACCTTGTGAGTTTTTCCCTCGTGTTCATGAGTGATAGGAGCAGAATCAGTCCATTCGGCCCATCAAGTCTACTCCGATATTCAATCATGGCTGATCTATCTCTCCCTCTTAACTCCATCCTCCTGCTTTCTCCCCATAACTCCTGACACCTGTACTAATCAAAAATCTTTCTATCTCTGCCTTAAAAATATCCATTGACTTGACCTCAGCAGCCTTCTTTGGCAATGTATTCACCACCCTCTGACTAAAGAAATTCCTCCTCATCTTCCTAAAGGAACGTCCTTTAATTCCGTGGCTATGGCCTCTGGTCCTAGACACTCCCACTAGTGGAAACATCCACTCTATCCAGGCCTTTCACTATCCGGTAAGTTTCAATTATTCCCCCCTCATCCTTCTAAATTGCTCATCACCTTGTGTTAAATTCTATTGTGTGTTCTTTTTTTAAGTGTATCGCTGCTGGCAAATTCATTTCTCTGCACCTTTGGGTGGATGTGACAAATAAAATTGACTTTGACTTTAAAGGAACGTGCTCCGGTTCCTCCCCCACTACAAAGACATACAAGTTTATAGGTTGATTTGCTTTGATAAAATTGTAACTAGAGCGCAGGATAGTGCTAGTGTGCGGGGATCGCTTGCCGGCGCGGATTCGGTGGGTTGAAGGGCCTGTTTCCGCACTGTATCTAAACTGAACTCTAATGTCAGGAATCTATCATTGTTAAATTCAAAAATAACTAAGTGATTGATTGATAAATGATGAAACTTAAATCCAGACATTTATAAATCTATATTTAATAGATTGCTATTGGGTGCTTTAATAGATTAATTAAACTACAGTTTTGTTATTGCTTTGGCTAGGAAATAAGAGGCAGTGTACCAGACGTATTGCCTGGAGTCAAAGTAACAGATTATTTCATGCAGAAACGGAATTGTGATTAAATGTATGCTGAAGGCACCCTGAATAAATTAATTAGTACCATCATGGCTTTCTTAAAATGAATACTTGGAGCATTAACGTCGGAGAAGGAAGATCAGATGGTACATGTAATGTGGTGCTGCCTGCTGCCTACTCTCTGTTTAGATGTTATTCCTGCTGTGATGTGTTGCATAAACTTTTAAAGTCTGTTGAAAGGTCTCGCTATCACGTCGGTGCACTGCTGGCGGTGCTGTCTGTTGGATGACGTGTTAATTTGAGGCTTTTGTTTAGCCTCTGAGGGGAAGATAAATTGCTTGAAATAATGGCAACAAAAAAAATCTCTGGCCGAATTGTCACTGATGTTTGGTTTAGAAATTCAGCATGGAAACAGGTCCTTCATCCACCGAGTCCACACTGACCATCGATCATCTGATCTCACACATTCTATGTTGTCCCACTTTCTCATCCACTCCTTACACATGAGGGACAATTTATACAATTAACCAACAAACATTCAAGATTTTGGGATGTTGGAGGAAACTGGAGCATCCAGAGAGAACCCACGCAGTCACAGGGAAAACATGCAAGCTCCACATAGACTGCAGCCAAGGTCGGGATCAAACCTGGGCTTTTGGTACTGTGAGGCAACCACTATACTGCTACAACACTGTGTCCTTGGCATTATTTAATACTCATTAAAAGTAATGTTAATGGACCATTTCCCCAATTTTACTCATTATAAACCTATCAACCAAAACCAGTATGATTTATCTGAGGTTGACGTGCATGCTGGCATATATATAGATCTGTATGTTCAGGGGGGATCATTGCTGATTAACACAATGGGTGCAATTGACTGAATAAAACAGTAATGCTCTCTGGAATAGTTTACAGCAAAGAAATCCAGTTACATCTATAACTGCATGTTAAGGAAATCTAAAGAAACTTCATTTTCTCCTTGTTGATCTTAAAAAGGATCAGTTGATGACAGATACTTGTCTTTTTGTCCATTCTAGAATTTCAAGCAAAGAAATCACTGCTGAGAATGTTCAGGGATCTGTTGATCCCATCAACACTCCATATTATGGGGCAGAGCATAGTTCAAGTGTTCAAGTTCAAGTGAGTTTATTGTCATGTGTCCCTGTATAGGACAATGAAATTCTTGCTTTGCTTAAGCACACAGAAAATAGTAGGCATTTACTACAAAACAGATAAATGTGTCCATATACCATGATATAAATATATACACACATGAATAAATAAACTGGTAAAGTGCAAATAACAGAAAGTGGTTGTTAATAATCAGAGTTTTGTCCGAGCCAGGTTTAATAGCCTGATGGCTGAGGGGAAGTAGCTATTCCTGAACCTGGTTGTTGCAGTCTTCAGGCTCCTGTACCTTCTACCTGAAGGTAGCGGGGAGATGAGTGTGTGGCCAGGATGGTGTGGGTCTTTGATGATACTGCCAGCCTTTTTGAGGCAGCGACTGCGATAATTCCCCTCGATGGAAGGAAGGTCAGAGCCGATGATGGACTGGGCAGTGTTTACTGCTTTTTGTAGTCTTTTCCTCTCCAGGGCGCTCAAATTGCCGAACCAAGCCACGATGCAACCGGTCAGCATGCTCTCGACTGTGCACCTGTAGAAGTTAGAGAGAGTCTTCCTTGACAATCCGACTCTCCGTAATCTTCTCAGGAAGTAGAGGCGCTGATGAGCTTTTTGATAATTGCGTTAGTGTTCTCGGACCAGGAAAGATCTTCAGAGATGTGCACGCCCAGGAATTTGAAGTTCTTGACCCTTTCAACCATCGACCCGTTGATATAAATGGGGCTGTGGGTCCCCCTCCTACTCCTTCCAAAGTCCACAATCAGTTCCTTGGTTTTGCTGGTGTTGAGGGCCAGGTTATTGCGCTGGCACCATATGGACAGTTACTCGATCTCTCTTCTGTACTCTAACTCATCCCCATCAGTGATACGCCCCACAATAGTGGTGTCGTCAGCGAACTTGATGATGGAGTTCGCACTGTGGTTCGCTACGCAGTCATGTGTATAGAGTGAGTACAGCAGGAGGCTGAGCACGCAGCCTTGAGGTGCTCCCGTGCTGATTGTTATCGAGGCTGACACATTTCCACCAATACGAACAGACTGTGGTCTGTGGACGAGAAAGTCGAGGATCCAGTTGCAGAGGGATGTGCAGAGACCCAGTTCTGCGAGTTTGGTAACCAGTTTGGAGGGGATGATTGTGTTAAATGCCGAGCTGTAATCAATGAATAACAGCCTGACATGAGTTTTTGTTGTCCAAGTGGTCCAGTGCGGAGTGGAGGGCCAGCGAGATCGCATCCACCGTTGATCTGTTGTGGCGGTATGCGAACTGCAGTGGGTCCAGGTTTTTGTCGAGGTAGGAGTTGATTTGCTCCATGATCAACCTCTCAAAGCACTTCATCACCACCGGCGTTAGTGCCACTGGTCGATAGTCATTGAGGCACGTCACCTTACACTTCTTGGGCACCGGTATAATTGATGCCCTTTTAAAACAGGTGGGGACCTCAGACCTCAGAAGTGAGAGGTTGAAAATGTCTGTAAAAACTCCCGCCAGTTTCATTACTTGATCACAACAATATAATGTATAATGTGGATAAATGTGAGGTTATCCACTTTGGTGGCAAAAACAGGAAAGTAGACTATTATCTGAATGGTGGCCGATTAGGAAAGGGGGAGATGCAATGAGACCTGGGTGTCATGGTACACCAGTCATTAAAAGTAGGCATGCAGGTGCAGCAGGCAGTGAAGAAGGCAAATGGTATGTTAGCATTCATAGCAAAAGGATTTGAGTATAGGAGCAGGGAGGTTCTACTGCAGTTGTACAGGGTCTTGGTGAGACCACACCTGGAGTATTGCGTACAGTTTTGGTCTCCTAATCTGAGGAAGGACATTCTTGGAGTACAGAGAAGGTTCACCAGACTGATTACTGGGATGTCAGGACTTTCATATGAAGAAAGACTGGATAGACTTGGCTTGTACTCGCTAGAATTCAGAAGATTGAGAGGGGATCTTATAGAAATTTACAAAATTCTTAAGGGGTTGGACAGGCTAGATGCAGGAAGATTGTTCCCGATGTTGGGGAAGTTACTAATTACTAATAATTACTAATAATACCTTGCACATTCTCATCCAATTCATTGATCCAGTCTCTCTGACTTGAAACATTGACAGTCTCTCTTTCCGCAGATGCTGCCCGACCTGTTTAGCATTTCTAGCATTTTCTGTTTTAAATTCAGCAGTAAACGTGTTAAGCAATTCCACACTCGTTAATCTAAAATTATTGACACCAAGTCGAGCACCACTGCTGACCTGACGGGAAATTTCAGCTAACAGCACGGAATGGAAAGTGAACCTGTCCGATTACCAATTCATGGAGGTATCAGGGAAACACATCACAAGGTGCAGGCTCGAAGGGCCGAATGTCCTACTCCTGCACCTATTTTCAATGTTTCTATGTTTCTAATATCTGCTGTGTAGCCAGGGACAAGATGTCAAACATCCCAAGCAAGCCAGAGAGATGCTAGGAACCAGAGCTCAAAACATGGTGAAGGAAATCCATGCGATTCGACAAGTAGTCAGTAACAACAGAAGAGCAGCTTCACAGCTTTGACCTGACCCTTAAACAGATAGCAAATTGTGACATATAATAATAATAATAATACATTTTATTTATGGGCGCCTTTCAAGAGTCACCAAGGACATATGAACAGGAATACGTATAGGGCAAGGGAGTTCTTTGATTATAAGAAAACGGTTGTGTTGTTCCCCAGTCCTTGGATAAATGGGCACTGCAGATGATTGGCATAAAATAGTAAGAAGTCCTGGGCCAGGCTCAGAAAAAGAATCCCTTTGGAAAGCCAATGTCTCAGTAGTGGACTAATGTTATTCTCTTTATCCTGTATCTGTACACTGGGCGGCTTAATTGTAATCATGTACAGTAGTCTTTTCCTTGACTGGATGGCACGCAATGAAAATTCTTTTCACTCTACCTCAGTACATGACAGTATTAAAATAAAATTAAGACTAAGATTACAGCCCTCCCTTGTTAGTGAGCCCAGCCAGTTTATTGCACATGGGTAATATTTGAGTTGAAGTTGGAATGGGCAGGTCAGCAACATTCCCTGGTCAACATCTTACTGTGCTGGGAGACCAATAGGTTTCAGGAACACCAAAGACCAAGTTGATGGACACCATGCAGCTGGAAGACATTCTCTGGGTGTGGCCCAGGGAACTGCTCCAAAATCAGAGATCTCAAGTTATTCCAGCACTTTGTTTTTTTTTCGAAACCAGCGCCAGCAGTTTCTTGGAAGTCCACTGGTACAGTACTACTTGCCTGAGCAGCAGCAACCCTGCACCCAGACCCTGGAGTAGGAAATGGAGCAGATACAGACCCACACCCACATCCAAGAGCAGACCCCTATACAAGAGCTGGAGCAGATCCAGGAGAAGACATGTACCCAGACCCTGATGCAGGAGTAGAAACATCCAGATCATGGAGCAGGCCCAGTCCCTGGAGCTAGAACTGGAGCAGACTCAGACTCAGACTCAGACCCAGACCCCGACATTGGAGCAGATCCAGATGCAGGAGCAAGAGCTAGAGCAGATCCAGGAGCAGGAACATCAAGTCTACTGGCGGAGTAGACTTGATGGGCTGAATGGCCTAATTCTACTCCTATTCCTTATGACCTTTACAAGGATGTTGCCAGGGCTAGAAGATGTGAGCTATAGTGAGAGGTTGGGTAGCCTGGGTCTCTATTCCATGGAGCGCAGGAGGATGAGGTGTGATCTTATAGAGGTGTACAAAATCATGAGAGGAATAGATCGGGTAGATGCACAGAGTCTTTTGCCCAGAGTAGGAGAATCGAGGACGTGAGGACATAGATTTAAGGTGAAGGGGGAAAGATATAATAGGAATCTGAGGGGTATCTTTTTCACACAACCTGCCTCATCTGACTGGTGCAGATGAGGCAGGTTGGGCCAGTATGGGCAGAAGGGCCTGTTTCCCCATTGTATCACTCTGTGACTTGTGTAGATGAGGCAGGTTGGGCCAGTATGGGCAGGTTGGGCTGAAGGGCCTGTTTCCCCCACTGTATCACTCTATGACGTGTAGATGGGGCAGGTTGGGCCAGTATGGACAGGTTGGGCTGAAGGGCCTGTTTCCACACTGTATCACTCTATATGACGTGTAGATGGGGCAGGTTGGGCCAGTATGGGCAGGTTGGGCTGAAGGGCCTGTTTCCACACTGTATCACTCTATGGCGTGTAGATGGGGCAGGTTGGGCCAGTATGGGCAGGTTGGGCTGAAGGGCCTGTTTCCACACTATCACTCTGTGACTGGGGCAGGTTGGGCCAGTATGGGCAGGTTGGGCTGAAGGGCCTGTTTCCCCCACTGTATCACTCTATGACGTGTAGATGGGGCAGGTTGGGCCAGTATGGGCAGGTTGGGCTGAAGGGCCTGTTTCCACACTATCACTTTCATCACTCTCTGACCTCATGAGCCAGACGCGCGTCCCCGCTGTCCATGCGCACGCGCACTCCCCGGTTGCCGTGCGGCCCCTTTAAGCGCATGGACTGTGCCACACCGTGGGGAGGGAGATTAAACACTATAAACATTTTACACACTGAGCTGACGAGCATCAAGGAGGAGGATGTTCATTATATATCATCCGTACATATGTATTTCCGTGCGGTCTGTGTGTAGGGGGGTGAGTGTGTGAGTTTGTGGACATTGTTTCAGTGCTGCCTTCTACCACCCCCCCCCCCCCCTTCATCTCTCTCCCTCTCAGTGCCCGGGGCCGGGACCGGGACCGCGCGGGGGTGACGTTGGAAACCAAGATGGCGGCGGGGAGCAGCAACTACTGGGAGGGTGAGTGGGGGATGGGGGGCCCGGCCCGGCCCGGCCTGGGGGGGGGGGGGGGGCTGTGTGTGGGTGTGTGGGGGGGGGGGGGGGGGGGGGGGGGGGGGGCTGGGGTGTCGTGTGTGAGCGGGACAGACGGGCCGACTGCGGGCTCCACGGCTCCAGCTCCCGGCCTGTGCTGGACAACATGGATAGATGGTGACGTTGCGGGTTTGCCCCCTTCTTCAGACAGACAGACAGACACTAACACTAACACTATCCCACACACACACACTAACACTAACACACACACACACACTAACACACACACACACACTAACACTAACACACACACTAACACTATCCCACACACACACACTAACACTAACACACACACTAACACTATCCCACACACACACACTAACACTAACACTATCCCACACACACACACTAACACTAACACACACACACACACTAACTAACACTATCCCACACACACACACACACACACACACACACACACACACACACACACACACACACACACACACAGAGACACACACACACACACACACACACACACACACACACACACACACAGACACACACTATCTCACACACACACTAACACTATCCCCCACACACACACAGACACACACACACACACACACACAGACACACACCCTGCCTGTCCCACACATATACTCCAGGAGTTCTTATTTTTTAAATAAACCAGCATCTGCAGTTCCTTGTTTCTGTCAGGTTATGGGAAGAAGGCAGGAGAATGGGGTTAGGAGGAGAGATAGATCAGCCATGATTGAATGACGGAGTAGGCTTGGTGGGCCGAATGGCCTAATTCTGCTCCTATTACTTATGACCTTACATCTCTATCGCCAACTCTACACTACCTGCCTGAGGAGATTGTTGTCTGACATTAATTTTGTAAGTGTTTTATAGTTCATCCCATTCATGTTTTGTTCACAGTTTATAGGAGTAGAATTAGGCCATTCGGCCCATTGAGTCTACTCCACCTTTCAATCATGGCTGATCTCTGCCTCCTAATCCCATTTTTCTGCCTTCTCCCCATAACCTTTGACACCCGTTCTAATCAAGAATTTGTCTACCTCTGCCTTCAAAATTTCCACTGACTTATTTTCTACAGCCCTCTGTGGCAATGTGTTCTACAGATTAACTACCCTCTGACTAAAGAAGTTCCTCCTCACTTCCTTCCTAAAAGAGCGCCCTTTAATTCTGAGGCTATGATCTCTGGTCCTAGACTCTCACCAGTGGAAACACCCTCTCCACATCCACTCTTTCCAGGCCTCATTATTCTGTAAGTTTCAATGAGGTCCCCCTCAACCTTCTAAACACCTGCGAGTCAAACATCATATGTTAACCCACTCATTCCTGGAATCATTTTTGTAAACCACCTCTGGACCCTCTCCAGCGCCAGCACATCCACAGATATGGGACCCAAATTTGCTCACAGTACTCCAAATGCAGCCTGACCTGCGCCTTATAGAGCCTCAGCATTACATATCTGTTTTTGTATTCCAGTCCTCTTGATATAAGTTTTGTTTTGTTATAAGTTTCTTCACAGCGACGTGGTCACGAGACTTGGGTAAAGAGACTTCCTTTATATTGCATTAACAATTGGAATTTCCAAAAGTCATTTGCATCCTCAATTGAATTGTTGGAGACTGCCATCCTGAGTAAAACACAAAGTGTTGGAGGAACTCAGCGGGTCAGGCAAAATCTATGAAGAGAATGGACATACAATGTTCGGGTCAGGACCCTTCTGGCTGGGTCTTCTTGAATCTGAGGAAGGGTCCCGACCCAAAAAACTGTCCATTCCCTCCGCCTACTGATCTCCTCCCGCACTTTGTATTGTACATGAGGTCATAGAGTGATACAGTGTGAAAACAGACCCTTTGGCCCAACTTGCCCACACTGGCCAACATGTCCCAGCTATACTAGCCCCACCTGCCAGCATTTGGTCCATATCCCTCCAAACCTGTCCTATCCATGTACCTGTCGAACTGCTTCTAAAATGTTGGGATAGTCCCTGCCTCAACTACCTCCTCAGGCAGCTAGTTCCATACATCCATCACCCTTTGTGTGAAAAAGTTACCCCTCAGATTCCTATTAAATCTTTTCATCTTAAACCAATGTCCTCTGGTCCTCGATTCACCTACTCTGGGCAAGAGACTCTGTGCATCTACCCGATTTATTCCTCTCAGAATCTTATACACCTCTAAGGTGTATATACCTCATCATATAGGCGTTATACAGCTCATCCTCCTGTTCTCCAAGGAAGAGTCCCAGTCTATTCAACCTCTGCCTATAGCTATGCCGATACAGTGCCCTCCATAATGTTTGGGACAAAGACCCATCATTTATTTATTTGCCTCTGTACTCCACAATTTGAGATTTGTAATTTTAAAAAAATCACGTGGTTAAAGTGCACATTGTCAGATTTTAATAAAGACCATTTTTACCCATTTTGATTTCACCATGTAGAAATTACAGCAGTGTTTATACATAGTCCCCCATTTCTGGGCACCATAATGTTTGGGACACAGCAATGTCATGTCAATGAAAGTAGTGATGTCTAGTATTTTGTTGCATATCCTTTGCATACATTGACTACTTGAAGTCTGCGATTCATGGACATTACCAATTGCTAGGTGTCTTCTCTGGTGATGCTCTACCAGGCCTATATTGCAGCCATCTTTAGCTAATGCTTGGTTTGTGGGCTAGTCCCCTTCAGTTTTCTCTTCAGTATATAAAAGGCATGCTCAATTGGGTTCAGATCATGTGATTGACTTGGCCACTCAGGAATTGACCATTTTTTAGCTTTGAAATAACTCCTTTGTTGCTTTAGCAGTAGGTTTGGGATTGTTGTCTTGCTGTAGAATGAACTGCCTACCAATGAATTTTGAGGCATTTGTTTGAACTTGAGCAGATAGGATGTGTCTATACATTTCAGATTTCATTATGCTACTACCATCAGCAGTTGAATCATCAATGAAGATAAGTGAGCCAGTACCTTCAGCAGCCATACATACCCAGGCCATAACACCCCCACCACCATGTTTCACAGATGAGGCGGTATGCTTTGGATCTTGGGCAGCTCTTTCTCTCCTCCATACTTTGCTCTTGCCATCGCTCTATATAAGTTAATCTTCATCTCATCTGTTCACAAGACCTTTTTCCAGAACTGTGGTTGCTCTTTTAAGTACTTTTTGGCAAACTGTAACCTGGCCATCCTATTTTTGCAGCTAGCCAGTGGTTTGTATCTTGCAGTGTAGCCTCTGTATTTCTGGTCATTAAGTCTTCTGCGGACAGTGGTCATTGACAAATCCACACCTGACTTCTGAAGAGTGTTTCTGATCTGTCGGACAGGTATTTGTGGATTTTTCATTATTATAGAGAGGCGTGCAGGTCTTCCTTGGCCTGCCAGCCCCTTTGTGATTTGTAAGCTCACCAATGCTCTCTTTCTTCTTAATGATGTTCCAAACAGTTGATTTTGGCACGCCTAAGGTTTGGCTGATGTCTCTAACCGTGTTTTTCTTATTTCTCAGTCTCATAATGGCTTCTTTGACTTTCATTGGCACAACTTTGGTCCTCATGTTGATAAACAGCAATAAAAGTTTCCAAAGATGATGGAAAGACTATGTGCTGAGAGCTCTCTTATACCTGCATTAAGGAAGCATTTAAACACACCTGAGCAATTACAAACACCTGTGAAGCCAGGTGTCCCAAACATTATGGTGCCCTGAAATGGGGGGACTATGTATAAACACAGCTGTAATTTCTACATGGTGAAACCAAATTGTATAAAAATACCTTTTAATAAAATCTGACAATGTGCTCTTTAACCACTTGTGATTTTTTCTATTATAAATCGCAAATTGTGGAGTACAGAAGCAAATAAATAAATGATGGGGTTTTTTTGTCCCAAACATTATGGAGATCACTGTAGGTGTTGCAAGATTGAGAACGGCAGCTAATTATTGCTGGTGGTCTGTTGGCCTGCAGTTAGCTGAGGCATTGGTTTACAGGCAAGGCCTCTCTGTACCTTTGTGGTATGGAGTTTTTGCACTCTCGGGATGGGGAGGTGTGGCATTCGGTTTAATGTCTTATCCGATAATCAGCTCATCTGAGTGAGAGCAGCCTGGATTGTGTGTTCAACCTCTGACACCGTGCCATATGTTTGGATAAGTGTTTGCACCACACGACACAAATAATATGTTAGCATTAAAACGAGCTGGAGAATTGCAGTTATAATAAGAGGCTGGCGAAGTTGGAGCTGCTTTTAGGAGGGGAAAAGACAATGAAGTGCATAAAGATGAGAAGCCGGTAACTGAACAGGAAGAACCTTTCATTTGGAAAGCAGTGCCTAGAGAACATGGATTTAATTCAATTGGAAGGAGGTTCAGAGAGGAGTTGAGGAAATATGTTTTCACCTACAGAATAAGGATTGGAGCTCAAAGGTTGAAGTATGATAGATAAGAAAGAACAAATTACTTATAAGTAACTGGATAGAGGACCTGAAGAAGCATTACTTACGAGTCTTGATTTTGATTATTTTATTGTCATATACACCAGGTGGCAATGGAATTGTTTGCTTGCATGGAGTTGGGATGTAAACTTTAAACTTTAGAGATACAGCACGGAAACAGGCCCTTCGGCCCATTGAGTCCGTGCCGACCAGCGATCACCCCATGCACTAGCACCATTCCACACAACAGGTACAACCTCACAACCTCACAAAGCCAATTAATCTACAAACCTGTAACCTGGGCCCTCTCTCAAGACCGCAACTGAATCTGGCCTCAAAGTTCAGCAGTAATGCAAGAATTTGATCACCTTTTTTCTTGGGGGCGAATGATCTGTTTGTTCTTCAGGGAGAGAAGCATCTGTAAGGGATTGTTGGAAATCACAAGCTGAGAGGAAACCGATACTGGACATGTCAGGTGAATGGTCCGGTGATGCCGGCGTAACCTTGGACAGCATTAGGCTGAGTGTTGCATTGGCTCCTCCTCTGCCACATATTTCTGTTCCCATCAGCATTTCGCTTTGTCCCAGGAACATTTTAGCTACGTTGTTTCCTCAGTTTTAATCACTGAAGTGAAATGTTGTATTCATAAAATCTCTTCTCGGGGTCCTAAAGCACAGTTGGACAGCACGGAAACAGGCCCTTCAGCCCAATGCATCCATGCCAACCAAGTTGCCCACCTCAGCTAGTCCCAGCTGCTTGCATTTGGTTCATATTTCCCTAAATCTTTCCTATCCATGTACCTGGTCAAGTGGCTTTTAAATGTTGTTATAGTGCCTGTTTCAACTACCTCCTCTGGCAACTTTCTCCATACACCCACCACCCTCTGTGTGAGAAGGTTCCCCCTCAGGTTTCTATTCTATTTTTTACATCCATCAGTCTCATGCCGTCCAATGTCCTCATAAACCTTCCTACACATGTTCCAGATCCTACCTGGTCCACTGAGTTACTCCAGCACTTTGTGTCCTTTTGTGTAAACTAGCATCTGCAGTTCTTTGTTTTTAACCTAAACTAAAAATCATTATGACAGCCGCATCCTTTGGTGAGATCTGTCCAGAGTAAAGGAATGGCAATTGGCATGGTACTCATAGATACATGACTCAGTCATGACCGAGGGGGGCCTACTACATAGATACATGATAAACACGTCAAATCGATATAGTAAATTAAAAACTCCAATTTTGTTGCAAAAGCCTAAAGTCCTTGGTGAAGACATGACAGTTTGTGGTTCATTGTATAGTTGGTGTTGTGCAGTGTTCACAAGCCTAATGGTGGCTGGAAGAAACTGTTCCTCAACTTGGATGTCATGGTTTTCAGACGCTTGTACCGTCTGAAGTTTTATAGATGCAGCGCAGAAACAGGCCCACTGAGCCAGCCATCCCCGCACACTAACACTATCTTACACACACTAGGGACGATTTACAGTTGTACCATGCCAATTAACTGATAAACCTGTACATATTTGGTGTGGGAGGAAAGCGGAGATCCCGGAGAAAACTCACGCAGTCACGGGGACAACATACAAACTCTGTACAGACAGCACCCGTAGTCGGAATCGAACTCGGCTCTCTTGAGCTGTGAGGCAGCAACTCTACCGCTGCACCACCGTGCTATCCCTGTGTAGTGTGCTGCTTTTATCTTTCTATTTATCATACTTACACTCCGAGATCCCTCTTCTCTGTAACAGGGTCCTGCCATTCACTATAAAGGTCTTGTCAGCCCTGCTATAGGAAGGATATTGATAGGCTGGAAAGGTGTGCAGAGATGTTCAAGGATGTTGCCAGGACTTGAGGGCCTGAAGTAAAGGGAGAGGTTGAGCAGACTAGGACTATAGGACAGGCTGGGTTTGTGTTCACCGGAGCAGAGGAGGATTGAGGGGAGAACCTGATTGAGATGGTAAGAAACATGTCCTTTTGACAGAGGTGTCAAAAGCTAGAAGGGTGGTGCAGCGGTAGAGTTGCTGCCTTACACCGTATGCAGCGCTGGAGACCCAGGTTCCATCCTGACGGTGGGTGCTGCCTGTACGGAGTTTGTACGTGCTCTCAGTGACCTACGTGGGTTTTCTCCGAGATCTTCGGTTACCTCCCACACTTCAAAGATGTGCAGGTTTGTAGGTTAATTGACGTGGTGTAAATGTAAATTGTCCCTAGTGTGTGTAGGATAGTGTTAATCCACGATAGCGGGGATCGCTGGTCGGCATGGGTCAAAGGGCCTGTTTCCGCGTTGTGTCTCTAAAAATAAAACTAAAAACGATAACTAGATGATGTGGGTTTAAGGCAGGAGGTTGGAGGAGTTCTGAAGGATTTTGTTCACCCAGGTTGGCTGGAATCTGGAAAACGTTGTCTGAGAACCAGCTGGTGGAACTCGGGTGTAGGAAGGAACTGCAGATGCTGGTTTATACCGAAGATAGACACAAAATGCTGGAGTAACTCAGCGGGACAGGCAGCATCTCCAGAGAGAAGGAATGGGTCTAGACCCTTCTTCAGACTGAGAAGTCTGCAGAAGGGTCTCAACCCGAACCTACCCGTTCCTTCTCTCCAGGGATGCTGCCTGAGTTACTCCAGCATTTTGTGTCCATCTTCAGAGGAACTAGGGGTCAGGCAACATGTGCAGAGGAATGAGTCTGAGAAGCGTCGTCTGTCCATTCTCTCCACAGGTGCTGCCTGACCCACTATGTTCCTTGAGTGGTTTGTTTTATGCATATAATCTGGGATGACAAGTCAGGGCTGCGGGGTCAAAGAACAGTCTGCAGGATCAGATGTTAAACTGTCACCCATTTTACTACTTGGGAGGATGCCACTCATTGAAGGATTTGCTAGTCTCCCAATCTTTCTGTAGTATTTATTCCCTTGTCAATGGGTCCCTTATCTCTCATTGTTTGTAGGTCTCTGTTGCATGTTTTCACTGAGAGTAAGCAGAGAGTTTCAGAAATATATTGTCAGTTGTGAACTAGTGTGGGGCATGCTACGTTGTTGGAAAGCTAGACCTCATAATGAAAGCAAACCCCTGCAATCCTTTAGAACCAGGTGGGTAACTGCAATTGGTTGAGGAATGTTAGAAGCAATCAGTAGAGAGAGCCTAAATGTGAGATCTGCATGTTCGTTATATGTGATTAATCAACTGCAAAGAAGTTTGGATTCACTCAACACTGCTATAATCTGAGGGGTAACATTTTCACACAAAGGGTGGTGGGTGATTGCCAGAGGAGGTAGTTGAGGCTGGGACTATCCCAACATTTAAGAAACAGTTAGACGGGTCCATGGATAGGGCAGGTTTGGAGGGATTTGGACCAAACGTGGGCAGGTGGGACTAATGTAGCTGGGACATGTTGTCTGGTGTGGGCAAATTGGGCCGAAGGGCCTGTTTCCACCCTGTATCACTCTATAATCAGTGAGGGAATTTGGGGGGAACATGGATTTCTGAAAGCAAAATTCAACTTCATGTTTATTTAGTATAGTTTGTAAAGTTGCTCGTCATTGCTTTGTTTCCACATGTAGACCTACGGAAACAGGCTCGACAGCTGGAAAATGAACTGGATTTGAAGTTGGTTTCGTTCAGCAAGCTGTGCACAAGTTACAGTGGAACGGCAATACGAGATGGACGCCGCGACAGGTATAGGTACTACGCTGCAGTCTATATCACTTCACTCTCCTTCCCTCAACCTTCACACTATCTTTGTTCTCTGACTACTGAGATATTTGCAACTGTGAGCAATTGCAAATATTGTATTGTTAGCAATTCTTTGTAATATTGTGAGCAATTGTGGGCCCCATATCTGAGGAAGGATATGCTGGTTCTGGAGAGGGTCCAGAGGAGGTTTACGATCCCAGGAATGTGTGGGTTAACGTAGGATGAGCGTTGACTGCACTGGGCCTGTACTCGCTGGAGTTTACCGAATAGTGAAAGGCCTGGATAGAGGGGATGTGGAGAGGATGTTTCCACTAGTGTGAGAGTCTAGGACCAGAGGTGATAGCCTCAGAATTAAAGAACGTTTCTTTATGAAGGAGATAGGAATTACTTTAGTCAAATGGTGTGAATCTGTGGGATTCATTGCCACATAAGGCTGTGGAGGCCAATGGATATTTTTAAGGCAGAGATAGATTCTTGATTAGTACGGGTGTTAGCGGTTATGGGGAGAAGGCAGGAGAATGGGGTTGAGAGGGACAGATACATCAGCCATGATTGAATTGTGGAGTAGGCTTGATGAGCTGAATGGCCTAATTCTGCTCTTATCACTGATGACCTTATGATGGATGTTCTGAAATGATACAACTGTTAAAGTTTAACATTGTTCTACCAGAGACCCAGAATATAAGTTTAAGGTTTGATACATTTCTATTGCTGTAAATCAAAAGTTGTTATAAGAAAACCAAGAGATAGTGGAAAAGTATTTTTTTCCCTACTGATGTTTATTTGTTTTTAATGATACAACTTCAGCTGAACTGAAGTGTTCTTGTATTACACGTTATGTTTATGTGTATAAATCAGTCAGACAAAGGAAGTAGGAGTTTCGAACATTGGACTTTAGGTACCAACAAGATTCACGACAAAGATGGCCAAGTTTAATTTAATTGCAAGTTTTAATTTGCAGCATCTCTGAACCATTGGAGCCACCATTGTGCTCCATAACTGCCACCAACTGCAACCATTTTGGGATTCTCAAAATCCTTCCGCGCCACCTGCGTGACGTGCAAATGACGCCCAAATGGGGCAGACCCTTTAGTTTTCACAGTGCTAGAGTAACTCAGCGGGTCAGGCAGCATCTCTGGAGATCATGGATAGGTGATTTTTCAGAGTGCTGGAGTAATTCAGCAGGTCAGGCAGCATCTCTGGAGATAAGGGATAGGAGACGTTTCGGGTCGAGACCCTCCTTCAGTGTGAGTTGAAACATCACCTATTCCTTTCCTGCAGATATGCTGCCTGACCCGATGAGTTACTCCAGCACTTTGTGTCTGTCTTAAGTGATAGGTGAGGAGCTACTAATTAACCCGACCTCATCCATATCCACCTATCACTTGCCCGCTCTTGCCCCTCTCCATCTCGTTGCATCTTTATGTTGGCTATGCCTCCTCTCTTTCTTCAGACCAGATGAAGAATCTCGACCTGAAACAAAGACTGCTTATTTCCCTCCACAGATGCTGCCTGATTTACTGAGTTCTTCCAGCAATTTGTTTTTTTGTTCCAGATCCCAGCATCTGCAGTTCCTCGTGTCCCCATTGTCCTGTTTCAAGCCCAACTTGCAAAACGTCTGACTATTTTGAAGCTGTTCCTTATTTTTAGCAGCATAAGTTGAAAATAATTAATCATTTCTTGGCAAGTATCCAATTGGCTACGGCTGGGCGGCCAAAGAATATGTATATGTCGTTTGATTATTTTGAAATGTTCAAGTGGTCCTCTTTACCAGAACTTCTAGCCTTACTGTTTATATTTCTGGACCAAATAGATGACATTCATTTTTGCTTAATTCAGCCATTCATCACAATAAATATAAAGTTGATGATAGGATATTAATGTTCAAAACCAGAAAAATTGTTTGACATAATTAACATTAAATGTTTCATTTAATATCCTTAAAATATGCATTCAATGCAAAACAGCTTTAAAATCGATAAAAGAAGTTTTGACCCAAGATGGACATTAACAAGGTGATTTTGGCTATTCATATATTTATGTTTTTTAGTCAAATTATGTACTTGCACAGAAAAACAATAATTATATGTAATTGTGGTGCATATCAATCGTTATATGGTCAACATTATTCTGCTGGTTTATTGTCCTTTTCTTTCCAATTTTCTAGCTCTGATACAACGCCGCTTCTTAATGGATCGAGTCAAGATAGGATGTTTGATACGATGGCTGTGGAAATTGAACAACTATTAGCCAAGGTGAAATTGGAGCTACCACAGTTATTGCTATGATAGTGTTTGCTACAATAATGTTTCCCAATCAGCCACCAGCTAATACCCTGAGCTCCAGGCTGTGCCTGAATCATGCCACCTTGTGTTTGTCCTTCCACCTGTTCTGAAGCTTCTGCTGTCCTCTAGTTACCGTTAACTTCACTCCCATTCTCGTTTACTGCTTTGATTTTTCATCTCTTGTTTCTATACCCTTTTTCTTATCAAGTCCACACATGGTTTCCTCTCAGGCCTCTTACTTTCTTCTTCCCGCGCCCCCCCCACCTCACCGACCCCCACATCAGACTGAAGAAGGGTCTCAACCCGAAACGTCACCTATTCCTTCGCTCCATAGAAGCTGCCTCACCCTCTGAGTTTCTCCAGCATTTTTGTCTACCTTCGATTTTTCCAGCATCTGCAGTTCCTTCTTAAACATTGAGTACACAAACAAGATTGGTTGTTCAGCCAGAGCTGAACACGTGTCTCGGCATCTGCGTACAATGGTGTCTGTCTTGTGCGTGGTGCGGGAAATATTGGTGGAAACGGGCGCGACGTGAACGCTCTTTCCTTGACCCCGTTTCTACACCTCAAACCACATGATCAGCTGCAATAGAAATGAAGATTTTTATGTAATATTCAAAATTCTTGCAGCAGTCTTCATTTTGCAAGAAAAAAGGTTTTCATTGTACCTCGGTACTCGTGACCAAAAAACCTAAACTAAACTAATCATTCACCTGCTGCTTCACATGTTTTCAACCTGCACATTAATGCCTGCCAACTTGCACCATTAAGATGCACCACATCAAACAATAAGCAACTTGCTGGAGGAACACAGTGGGCCATGCAAGATCAGGGCTGGTGCAAGGGTTCGACCCGAAACGCCGCCCGTTCCTTCCCATCCACTGGTGCTGCTCAGCCCACTGAGGTCCTCCAGGAGATCGCTCCTTGCTCCATATTTCAACATCTACAGTCTCTTTTGTCTCCAAGTTACAGCATGTGACCTTTGTCAATCCTAAATTCTGGGGTCTTATTTCAATTTCATAAATCTGAAATGGCTCACAAATCTTTCAATAGTTAGACCAGGGATGCCATGCCAACATTTGTTCAAATAATGAAAGTATTGACCAAGTGTAGTTCTTTATTGTTGCACAGTATCCATATAATCCCACAAATGATTGCAGCGAATTGTGGATGCAGCCCCGACCATCACACAAACCTAACTCCTCTTGACTCCATCTACACCTCAAGCTGCCTTGGCAAGGCCAGCAGCATCATCAAGGACCAGTCTCACCCCAGTCATTCCCTCTTCTCCCCTCTCCCATCGGGCAAGAGGTACAGAAGTGTGAAAACGTACACCTACAGATTCAGGGACAGTTTCTTCCCGGCTGTTACCAGGCAACTGAATCATCCTACCACAAGTAGAGAGCAGTCCTGAACTACTATCTACCTCATTGGTGGCCATCAGACTATCTTTGATTGGACTTAACTGGCTTTTTCTTGCGTTTTCTTCTAAACGTTTTCCCTTATCGTAATGCTCGATTGTAATCATGCATTGTCTTTCCGCTGACTGGTTACCACACAACAAATGCTTTTCACTGTACCCGTGACAATAAACTAAACTGATTGCCAGCAATTAAGATGACAAACCGTGTAACTGCACTGTGGGCTGCGCAGCTGTGTTGCTCCACATCCTCTGGAGTGTCAAAGCATTGCAGAAATACAAATCTAATTGTATTCCTTGTGCACCATTGTATAAACAAGAAGCTCACACAGTTCCTGCCCCCACCCTAACGCACGTATCTCCAACCTGCATCCTGCTCTTTTCCCTCCTATGCACGCTCATCTCCCATCCCTGAGTCTCCCATAGCGGAGATTGTAGATGTAGCCCAGTCCATCACACAGACCACACTCCCCACCATTGTAGATGTAGCCCAGTCCATCACACAGACCACACTCCCCACCATTGTAGATGTAGCCCAGTCCATCACACAGACCACACTCCCCACCATTGTAGATGTAGCCCAGTCCATCACACACACCACACTCCCCACCATTGTAGATGTAGCCCAGTCCATCACACAGACCACACTCCCCACCATTGTAGATGTAGCCCAGTCCATCACACAGACCACACACCCCACCATTGTAGATGTAGCCCAGTTCATCACACACACCACACTCCCCACCATTGTAATAATAATAATAATAATACATTTTATTTATGGGCGCCTTTCAAGAGTCTCAAGGACACCGTACAAAAATTTAGCAGGTAGAGGAAAAACATGTAAGGGGAATGAAATAAATAGTAGAGACATGACTAGTACACAAAGTAAAGACAGAATTCAATACAAAACACAATATGAGGCAATTAATGCACAGATGAAAAGGGAGGGGGACGTGGGGCTAAGGATAGGCAGAGGTGAAGAGATGGGTTTTGAGGCGGGACTGGAAGATGGTGAGGGACACGGAATTGCGGATCAGTTGGGGGAGGGAGTTCCAGAGCCTGGGAGCTGCCCTGGAGAAGGCTCTGTCCCCAAAACTGCGGAGGTTGGACTTGTGGATGGAGAGGAGACCGGCTGATGTGGATCTGTGGGACCGTGAGGGTTGGTAGGGGGAGAGGAGGTCAGTGAGATATGGGGGGGGCCAGATGGTGGAGGGCTTTGTAGGTGAGGATCAGGATTTTGGAGTTGATCCGGTGGGAGATGGGAAGCCAGTGAAGTTGTTTGAGGACTGGAGTGATGTGATGCCAGGATTTGGTGTGGGTGATGAGTCGGGCGGCTGCGTTCTGGACCAGTTGGAGTCGGTTGATGTAGGTGGAGCTGATGCCAAGGAGAAGTGAGTTGCAGTAGTCCAGTCGGGAGGAGATGAAGGCATGGATGAGTCTTTCAGCAGCGGGAGGTGTGAGAGAGGGTCTGAGTTTGGCGATGTTGCGGAGATGAAAGAAGGAGGTTTTAATGACATGGCGGATGTGAGGCTCAAGGGAGAGGGTGGAATCAAAGATCACGCCAAGGTTGCGGGCCTGGGGAGATGGGGAGACAGTGGTGCCGTCGATGGTGAGAGAGGGGTTATTGATTTTGCTGAGTGTGGCATTGGAGCCTATGAGGAGGAATTCTGTCTTATCGCTGTTGAGTTTGAGGAAATTATGTTGCATCCAGGTTTTTTAGATGTGGCCCAGTCCATCACACAGACCACACTCCCCACCATTGCAGATGCGGCCCAGTCCATCACACACACCGCACTCCCCACCATTGTAGATGTAGCCCAGTCCATCACACACACCACACTCCTCACCATTGTAGATGTAGCCCAGTCCATCACACAGACCACACTCTCCACCACTGACTCCATCTACACTTCACGCTGCCTTGGGAAAGCAGCCAACATAATCAAATGCTGGTCCCACCCCGGTCAGTCCTCCCGCCCCCCCCCCCCCCCCCCCCCCCCCCCCCCACCCCACTCCTGTCCGGCAGAAGGTGCAGAAGCTTGACAGCGTGCACCACCAGACTCAGGAACAGCTTTTTCCCCTCTGTTATCTGAACGGTCCTTCCATAAGCTAGGGTACTGTCCGATTCACCTCTACCCCATTGCGGACATTGGACTTTGTCTCTGGAACTGCTGCGCTACAATGCTGAGAACTATATTCTGCACTCTGTATCTTCCTCTTTACTCTACCCATTGTACTGGAGTTTGGGTTGATTGTATTTATGCATAGTATTATCTGATTGGATAGCATGCAATACAATGCTTTTCCCCTGGATCTTTAGTACCCCTGACAGTATTACACCTAAGCCATTTATTTTTAAGTTCATAAGTGATAGGAGTAGAATTAGGCCATTCAGCCCATCAAGCCAATCAAGTCTAGTCTGCCATTCAATCATGGCTGATCTATCTCTCCCTGTTAACCCCATTCTCCTGCCTTCTCCCCATAACCTCTGACACCTGTCTAATCATTTTATACCCTCTTTTCCTTCTCCCCATCCCCTTCCACCCAAATCACCTCTCTCCAGTTTTACATTTCACTCCTCTCCTTATTTGACAACCTTTTATCAACAGCCTTTGACACATTCCACCCATCTTCCAATTACCCCTCCCCCACATGTATCCACCTTGCCAGGCCTTGTCCCGCCCCCACCTCTCATCCACCCCCCCCCCCCCTTCATGCCCCTCAATCCCATCCGTCTGAAAAGGGAACCTGAACCATCTGTCCATTCCCTCCACAGATGCTGCCTGACCTGCTGAGTTCCTCCAGCACTTTGTGTTTTCCTCAAGATGCCACCATCTGCAGTTTGTTGTGTCTCCACACCCTCCTATTTGTTTTGTGTATGGAATGAAACCACTATCCCCAGTCTAACTAAGATGACGGGGAATTTTCCTGTGGATCATGCCTGGAGATAACACTGCTGTAAATGACTGGAATTGATTTCATCCAATGTAATTTGGCTGGTATATTGATTCTGTACATGCTGCTGTGAAAAGCAGGGCCAGAGGACGTGAGAGTAGTGCATTATCAGCCGTTTAAAATTACTTGGTGCGGTCTGGTAGCTATAACAATATCTTGTCACAATATCTTGTTGGCCATTCGACCCAACTTGCCCACACCGGCCAACATGTCCCAGCTATACTTGTCACACCTGCCCACGTTTGGTCCATATCCCTCCAAACCTGTCCTATCCATGTACCTGCCTAACTGTTTCTTAAACCTTTGGGATAGTCCCAGCCTCAACTACCTCCTCTGGCAGCTTGTTCCATACACCCACCGCCCCCTGTGTTAAAAGGTCACCCCTCAATCTTAATCTATTAGTTTGTTCAATAAAAAAGGTCAAAGCTTTCTTGTAGAGTTGTAATGATCCAAATAAATAATTACAAAAGATAAAGCATGGGGTCAGAAGGTTTCACAAACTTGTGAAAATGCTGTGCTGTAGAGATTGTATCATTTCTGTTCCCTGGTGTTCCCCATCCATTGCCCAAAATACACCGGTCCTGGATTGCATCAGGACCCCCCCATCTGAATGCACTTCAGTATTGCTGTAAGCACAGAGAAGATAACTTAATTATATATTTCATATCTGAAAATCAGTCCATTTAAATAATTTAACCTGTAAGAATTTGTATTTGTGCGATGCCATCTTACCTCAAAAATTCTTGTGCACAGTTTGTGCATGGAGTTTTCTACATGCAGTAAGTAGATCAGTGAGTATGTGATCTGATTTAATTACTGAAATAAAAATATTCTGCTGTGAATACTGTCATAGGATGCTCTACAGGCTGATGGACATCATTTCTCTATCTCTTTGGTGTACTTTAATTTTTTGTTTAGTTTATTGTCACATGTACCGAGGTACAGGGAAAATCTTTTTGTTGTGTGCTAAGCAGTCAGTGGAAAGACAACACATGATCGAGCCGTCCACAGTGTACAGATACAGGATAAAGGGAATAACGTTTAGTGCAAGGTAAAGTCCATCGAAGATAGTCCAAGGGTCTCCAATGAGGTAGACAGTAGTTCATGATGGCTCTCTCGGGTGTGGTAGGATGGTTCAGTTGCCTGATAACAACCGGGAATAAACCATCCCTGAATCTGGAGGTGTGCGTTTTCACCAGACAACCTGTGATTTTGCAAATGCAACCAGCTACGTTTTGAGAATCCAGCCTGGTTTTATGGCTAGTTTGGTCTTGAGCACGGTTCTGATTGCATGATATGAAGACCACCATGTGAGGCAGACTGTTGCTGTAGGGTAGTGTTCATTTGAATGTTCATTTAGTTGTGCTACAATCCATTGAGTTAGTGTAGTGTTGCTGAAGGTGAGAGGAATCACAGAGTCTGTATCATTGTGCCCTACATGTGGTTTCAGTGACCATGGACAAAGGCTTACAATGCCACATAGATCCGGCCACAAGGAGCTGCCCGCGAGTGGTGCAGCGCTGAGAGAACCTGCTTACCGTCTCATTCATCATGTGATGCACGGATGGGTATTCCACTGGCAGCTCGCCGCACTATCAAAACAGCCACAGTGAAAGGTCGCACTTGCATCTAGTTATGTAAAGTGCAGTAGCATCCAGATCTATTTACACGGTGGCGCAGCGGTGGAGTTGGTGCCTTACAACGCTCACAGCGCCAGAGACCCGGGTTCGATACCGACTACGGGTGCTGCCTGAACGGAGTTTGTACTTTCTCCCTGTGACCTGCGTGAGTTTTCTCCGAGATCATCGGTTTCCTCCCACACTCCAAAGACATGCAGGCTTGTAGGTTAATTGGCTTGGGTTTGTATGCTTGGTATAAGTGTAAATTGTCCCTAGTGCGTGTAGGCATTGTGCTAATGTGTGGGGATCGCAGGTCATTGTGGACTCGGTGGGCCGAAGGGCCTGTTTCCGCGCTGTATCTCTAAACTAACCTGACATTGGCAGGGAAGTTGGAAGACTATTGCTTATTACGGTGCTTTTCTTATTATGGTACGTGCCAGTATGACGTACTAACGCCTCTAATAATTTAAAAAACGACATCTTCAAATTTTTTGAGTTTTTATTATTACAAAACGATTATTAAAGTTTTACGGTGAGAGGGGCAAAGTTTAAGGAAGATGTACTGGGCAAGTTTTTTACACAGGGTGACTAGTGCCTGGCACATGCTGCCAGGGGTGGTGGTGGAGGCAGATACGGTAGTGGCGTTTAAGATGCTTTTAAATAGACACCTGGATATGGAGGGATATGGATCAGGTACAGGCTGATGAGATTAGTTTATCTTGGCCATATTCTCAGCACAAACATGGTGGGCTGAAGAGGCGTGATCTTGTGATTTAACTTTCTATGTTCTATTTAAAAAATTCATTCAATAAATTAGGTGGTCAGACCCTTAACCAGTTTAATGGTCTAAGTTTAATGGCCCTTGTGGCTAAGGGGATCAGAGGGTATGGAGAGGGTATGGAGAGAAGGCAGGTACGGGATACTGAGTTGGATGATCAGCCATGATCATATTGAATGGCGGTGCAGGCTCGAAGGGCCGAATGGCCTACTCCTGCACCTAATTTCAATGTTTCTATGTTTCTATGTTAATGGCTTTGAGGAGACGATCCTGCCGTCGACACCAACAGCAATGAACATGTGTGTACCAGTACCCTTTGGCCTAAGAAGCACAGCCTGTCCATATTCTCAGCTGCAGGGGGAGCGCTGTATTTTAAATGATTATAAAAAAGAGGAAGATGAAAGTAAACATTGAAAATGATAGGAGGAGAACTTACATTACAAACCCACTGACTCACATGGCTATCTGGACTACACGTCTTCCCACCCTGCCCCCTGTAAAGACTCCATCCCCTACTCCCAATTCCTCCGCCTACGCCGCATCTGTTCCCAGGATGAGACATTTCATACCAGGGCATCGGAAATGTCCTCGTTCTTCAGGGAACGGGGATTCCCCTCCGCCACCATAGATGAGGCTCACACCAGGGTCTCATCCATACCCCGTAACACTGCTCTCTCTCCCCATCCCCGCACACGCAACAAGGGCAGAGTCCCTCTGGTCCTCACCTTTCACCCCACCAGCCGGCAAATACAACACATAATCCTCCGCCATTTCCGCCACCTCCAACGTGACCCCACCACTCGCCACATCTTCCCATCTCCCCCCATGTCTGCCTTCCGCAAAGACCGCTCCCTCCGCAACTCCCTCGTCAATTCTTCCCTTCCCGCCCGCACCACCCCCTCCCCCGGCCCTTTCCGTTGCAACCGCAAGAAATGCAACACCTGTCCCTTCACCTCCCCCCTCGACTCCATTCAAGGTCCCAAGCAGTCGTTCCAGGTGCGACAAAGGTTCACCTGTATCTCCTCCAACCTCATCTACTGCATCCGCTGCTCTAGATGTCAGCTAATTTACATCGGTGAGACCAAGCGTAGGTTGGGCAACCGTTTCGCCGAACACCTCCGCTCAGTCCGCAATAACCTACCTGACCTCCCGGTGGCTCAGCACTTCAACTCCCCCTCCCATTCCCAATCCGACCTCTCTGTCCTGGGTCTCCTCCATTGCCAGAGTGAGCAACAGCGGAAATTGGAGGAACAGCACCTCATATTCCGTCTGGGGTCCTTGCGCCCTTATGGCATCAACATTGAATTCCCCCAATTTGGCTAGCCTGTGCTGTCCCCTCCCCTTCCTTCACCCTCTAGCTGTCTCCTCCCACCCTCCCATCCGCCCGCCCTCGGGCTCCTCCTCCTCCTCCCTTTTTCCTTCTTTCTTTCCCCACCCCCCATCAGTCTGAAGAAGGGTTTCGGCCCGAAACGTCGCCTATTTCCTTCGCTCTATAGATGCTGCTGCACCCGCTGAGTTCCTCCAGCAATTTTGTGTACCATTGAAAATGATATGTTGACAAAGTGCTGTACTATGAGCCTTGTTCATTTTGTGTACACGTTTCAACGTTTGTTTATTGTTTGTAGCTCACAGGAGTCAATGACAAAATGGCAGAATACACGTCAACACCTGGAGTGACGTCATTGAACGCAGCACTCATGCACACACTACAGCGGCACAGGGACATTCTACAGGTAAGAAGATGCTGTCTATCATGCCTACACCTCCTCCCCATAATACAGTCTTGTGCCTCTGAGCTAGCTAGGAGAACATGATGATACAACCCACACCCCTCTGTCACCCAACCCCTCTATAACATAACCCAAACTGTAGAAACAAACAACTGCACATGCTGGTTTACTATCACGTGTATGTGGCCTGCATCCATCTATTTCCTGCTTGTTCATGGCTATATCTACTTGCCATTAGAATGCCTCTATCATAGCATCTACCATCTTCCTAGCATTGTGTTCCAGGTCTCCACCGCTCTGTAAAATAAAACATGCCTCACACCTCATCTGCAGACTATCCCCTTCTCACCTTCAACCTGTGTTTGCCCAACCAGTCTGAAGAAGCATCCCAACCTGAAATGTCCCCATTACCTCCTCAGATGCTGCCTGACCCGCAGAGTTCTTCCAGCACTTGGTGTTTTGTTCAAGATGCCATCATCTGCAGTTGCTTGTGTCCCTAGGCTCTGCAGTTCATTTAATGAAAGCTTATTTTTTAACATTGCATCACTTTGAATGAAATTGCATAAATGGTAATATTGATAAAAGCTTCTGAAATATTGTCTTCACAAAATGAAGGGAAAGTGGTGGAAGAAATCTTTAATTTTCATTAAATATTTGCTAATTATCAAGACTGAAAGTGCGGTTATAATGCTGAAATATTAGATCATCGTGAAATGCAAATGAAGATAAATTGCCGGAGAGATTTATCACCCGATTGTAGATTGCATGTCGATTGTCAACCTCAGCATTAGGTGATTGAAAGCTGTTGAGTAAAAGCTTCCCGGGAAGTGATCGCTTTGTTTTTTAATTAGGGATTGTTGGCGAATATAGTGACAACAATTAATATAAAGTTGAAAATAATGTGCCTTGTTCTTTTGTAAAACTTTGGGTTGTCTCTTCATTATAAATTCAATTTAATAGGATGACAACTCCAACTAAAATATCACAGATTTTGATGCCTCATTGGGAAAGATAGTCATATTTAGTTATGGTATCTGCAATTCAATTAATAATTATATAAAGATTTAGAAGATTTGGCAGTCAGAACGACTCCTGTGTTTGCAAAGTTAATCATTGAGTCAGAGATACAGCATGGACAAAGCCTATTCGGCCCACTGAGCTCACACCGACCATCAACCGCCCATCTACACTAATCCTACTTAATCCCACTTTATTCTCTGCACATTACAATCAACTCTCCCCCTCACCCCCAACCCCAATTCCATCCTCTGCCTCCCTTCTTGAATTTTATGATTCAAGGAATCATATTGTCCGGTTAAGAACTATATACTTTGGCCAAAATTATTGCTGTTGATTCTTCTTGTGGTGAAGAGGTAGATTGAACAAAACAAATTATCTTTGTACATCAAAACAAGTAGGTAACGTAATTAAACAAGTTCGGGCGGCACGGTGGCACAGCGGTAGAGTAGCCAGGTTCGATCCCGACTACGGGTGCTGTCTGTATGGAGTTTGTACATTCACCCGTGACCTGCGTGGGTTTTCTCCATGGGGCTCCTGTTTCCTCCCACATCAGGTTTTAGGTTAATTGGCTTCGGTAAATAGCGAATTGTCCTCAGTGTGTAGGACATTGCTAGTGTACAGGGTGATCGCCGGTCGGCGCAGGCTCGGTGGGCCGAAGGGCCTGTTTCCGTGCTGTAACTCTAAAGTCTAAAGATGAGTAGGCATCCATTTTGACTTATCACATCTCCTTTTTCTGGAAGTACATGTGAAATGATGTTGATAATTATATGTCTGTGACGTGATATGTACATAGAGTATTTCATTACCTAACCATTCCAGTCTCTATTTAATAATACTGCCCCTGTCTGTTGATCTTTTCTCCTGTCACATTGGAATATATGTTTGGTGCAAGTAGATAATTTTAAGTGGGCCTTTTATTATCTTAGTGCAGCAGTACAGTTTGGCAGAGCCAGCTCTTCCAAAGGGTTTCAGCCCAATACTGTCTACCATTTATTCACACCTGTAGCCATGTCAGCGGGCGGTGAATCTGTGGAATTATTTGCCACAGACGGCTGTTGACGCCAAGTCAATGGATATATTTAAGGCAGAGATAGATAGATTCTTGATTAGCACGGGTGTCAGGCCTTATGGGGAGAAGGCAGGAGAATGGGGTTAGGAGGGAGAGATAGATAGATCAGCCACGATTGAATGGTGGAGTAGACTTGATGGGCCGAATGGCCTAATTCTGCTCCTTTCACTAATGACCTGATGACCATGTAGTTTATTAACGAGCACACAAAATAGTCAGCGTCCTAAATGGATAGCCACGGTGGTGCAGCGGGTAGACCTGGGGCTGACCTTCAGCACCAGAGACCCGGGTTTGATCCTGATTGCCGGTGTTGTCTGTACGGAGTTTGTACGTTATCCCTGTGACCTGCGCGGGATTTCACCCGGTGCTCCGGTTTCCTCCCACACTCCAAAGACGTGCAGGTTTGTAGGTTAATTGGCTTCTATAAATTATAAATTGTCCCTAGTATGTCGGATAGTGTTAGTGTGCGGGGTGATTGCTGGTTGGCCTGTTTCCACGCCGTATCTCTAAACTAAACTAAACCAAATGTATATGGGATAGGCACCTCTGAGCCGCAGTGTTATTGAACCACTGACAGACAAGGAAGGGCTGGTGTCAGATATTCATCAAGCGCGGGTGAAAGAGCCGTATAAGTTCAGGGGCATCTCGTGTAATCGAGGCAGCTTCAAGCATGTGTTGACAATATCCAGGATGTGAGGGCAGGGACAGGCAATGCCAAAGATGAGTCACTTCATTGTTGGCGAAACCCAATACGGGGTATCAATGCTCGCGTAACTAATAACTTACAAGCTGCCATATTCGCTGTCAGAAGCTGCTGAGTGCAGCATATTGTATTGGAAGAAGGGCCTTGATGCAGGAGGTTTTCTAGGGCTTGCAAAATAACGTGGATCTTCCAATTCCTAAGGTTGACGTGCTCTCTTGTAGAAGTTATGCTGCAAAAGAACATACAGCTACTTAGATTGCTCTAACAGTTTCATACTTTTATTTTCTTTGCAGGATTATACACATGAATTTAATAAAACCAAAGCAAACTTTATTGCAATCCGAGAACGAGAAGACTTGTTGGGATCCGTTCGGAAAGATATTGAGTAAGCGACCAATTGTTGTTCACCGTGCCCATTTCTTGAAATAGTTTTCAAACTTTTTATTTGTTTCATACGCCGCCAAACCGTGGTATTAATAGAAGCTTGATGGATTCAAACTAATATTGTGATTGAATGCTATTTGAAATGTGTATTGATCAAAAGGATACTTTTTGTGTTTCACACTGGTTTAGTTTATTGTCGCGTGTACCGAGGTACAGCTTAAAGCTTTTGTTGCGTGCTAACCAGTCAGCGGAAAGACAATATGCGCTTACAATCGAGCCATTTACAGCGTACAGTTACATGATAAGAGAATAACATTTAGTGCACAATAAAGTCCATTAATGTCCGATTTGAAGATAGCCCGAGGGTCTCCACTGAGGTAGATGGTAGCTCAGGACTACTCTCTATTTGTTGGTAGGATGGTGCTAGTTGAGATAAAAATCATTTAGCAAGCATGGAAGTCGGCTGCTTCAATACATGTCATTTGTTTTGTTGATTTTTTTTTTGTTTTAAATTGATCTTAAAATTAATTAGTGCAATGAATCTCACCAAAGTTGCTCACCTATGCTGAGGCCCAACCACTGTCATGTGCTGTACTTTTCAGCATCAAATTATTTATTAAAAACCTCAATCGAAAGTAGGAATTTTACCTTTGCTTCTTTATATTTGTGCTAGCAGATTAAAAAATTCAAAGATGCGTAGTAATTTAACTAAATTGAGAAGTAGAATTGTTTGGCATGTAAATATTTACAAGATGTGACAATGCATATCTTTGGATGAAGTAATATTCTTGTTATTTAGGAAGGAACTGCAGATAGACACAAAATGCTGGAGTAACTCAGCGGGACAGGCAGCATCTCTGGATTGAAGTAATAGGTGACGTTTCAGGTCGAGACCCTCCTTCAGACTGTTATTTACACTGGTAGTTTTAGTTTAGTTTATTGTCATATGTATCGAGGTACAGTGAAAACCTTTTGTTGCGTGTTAACAGTGGACTAAAGTGCATGATTACAATCGAGCCGTCCACAGTGTACAGATACATGATAAAGGGAATAACATAAATAACATTTAGCACAAGATAAAGTCCAGTAAACTCCGATCAAAGATAGTCCGAGGGTCTCCAATGAGGAAGACAGTAGTTCAGGATAGTAGATCAGTCTAAAGCAGGGTCGCGACCCGAAATGTCCCCCGTTCCTTCTCTCCAGAGATGGTGCCTGTCCCGCTGAGTTACTCCAGCACTCTGAAACGTCACCTATCCATGTTCTCCACAGATGCTGCCTGACCCGCTGAGTTACTCCAGCACTCTGAAACGTCACCTATCCATGTTCTCCACAGATGCTGCCTGACCCGCTGAGTTACTCCAGCACTCTGCGAAACGTCACCTATCCATGTTCTCCACAGATGCTGCTTGACCCGCTGAGTTACTCCAGCATCTTCTAGGAGTTCAGGACTGCTCTCTAGTGGTTAAGAAGGAACTGCAGATGCTGGAAATTCGAAGGTAGACAAAAGTGCTGGAGAGGAAACTGAACAGGTGCAGCAGCATCTATGGAGTGAAGGAACCTGTTCTCTAGTGGTTGATTGATGTCCGGTGACCATAACAAAATACAATAAAATCTTTCTATTTTCACCTCAGATCTTACAAAAGTGGATCGGGAGTTAACAACAGAAGAACAGAATTATTCCTAAAAGAACACGATCACCTCCGGAAGTAAGATTCATGTTGCTGTTGTTCCACTGGTTGCGGTGCGGCTGGGATCAAAGTGAGCGTTCAAGTCAAGAACGCTAGAGCAATGTGCTGTGTATCACCTCAATGCCTGTGAATCATTTAGATTGGGTTTTTAAAATGTGTCTGGAGCGTGTAAATTTTGGTCATTTTATTATTCGGATGGCATTTAAATAATGAACATTACTAGTATGTTCACTTTTTCACCCGCGCTGGCTTCTTGTGATTAATGCTGTTCTACTTTGTGCGATGTAGTTGATTGTTTCTTGATGTGTCGTTACGTGCAGAGGTTAATTTCTAATTGAGCTGGCGTTTGGGGGAAATGGGACAAGTTTCTATTGCAGCTTATGACAGCTGTGCAGTTATCGCTTCAGTAATGAGCACTTGGAAAACAGTGTGTATGCAGCAACTAAGCTATACGTCAGGGAGGAAACCAGAACATGTTTTTATGATTGGGACAAAGTGATGCCACTTTCTATCACGTAATTTTGAAACCGCTGTTCAATACTTAGACCTTTTAAACAAAAAGCTTTGCAACTTCAGTTGAGTTTATGTCACATGTACCGAGGTACAATGAAAAGCTTTTTGTTGCGTGCTATCCAGTCAGCAGAAAGACTATACATTATTGATTACAATCAATCCATTTACAGTAAATAGATACATGATAAGGGAGTAACGTTTAGTGCAAAGTAAAGCCAGCAAAGTTTGGTCATGGATAGTCCGAGGGACATCAGAGGTAGATAGTAGTGCAGCACTGCTCTCTGATTGTGGTAGGATGATTCAGTTGCCTGATAACAGCTTCTTGGAGGAGTAGAGGTATTCTGATTACATAGTGGAATGTTAAAGGAGATACATAGATTCTTGCCGTTTGTTGCATGTATTTGAATGGGTGAAACGTACATAGTAGCAGAGAAAGCCTGAACAATATCCACGTGGCCAGTTGCTCAGTGCTTCCGAGCTTGCGGTGTTGTGAGTGACTGAGTGACTGTGATGATTGCCTTTATACTAAGGTGTGAGTGAGGAACACAATAGAAGGATGTGAAGGATCAAGATAGAAGCAAGAATCAGAGGATGAGAAGACTTGTGCCGTCATCAATGGGAAGCAAGATGAGGTTAGATTTAGAACACGAAGGAGGTGGAACACGCAGTACTAGCAGCACCGTACAGCCCACAATGTCCATGCCAAACTTGATGCCGTGTTAGACTAACCGTGTGGCATGCCTTCAGAGTTAGGGGCACGGGGCATAGAAGCTGGGAAGTCATGTTGGATAAGACTTTGGTGAGGGCTCATTCAGAGTATTTTGTGCAGATCTGGTTGCAGATTAGAGGAACGATGTGCGGGCTATGGGGGGGGGGGGTTCAGGCTATGGGGGGGTGTGGGCTATGGGGGGGGTGTGGGCTATGGGGGGGGGGGTTCAGGCTATGGGGGGGTGTGGGCTATGGGGGGGTGCAGGCTCTGGGGGGGGGTGCAGGCTCTGGGGGGGGTGCGGGCTATGGGGGGTGCGGGCTATGGGGGGGTGCAGGCTCTGGGGGGGGTGCAGGCTCTGGGGGGGGTGCAGGCTCTGGGGGGGGGGGTGCAGGCTCTCGGGGGGGTGCAGGCTCTGGGGGGGGTGCGGGCTATGGGGGGGGTGTAGGCTATGGGTGAGGGGGTGGGCTAGGGGGGGTGTAGGCTATGGGGGGGGTGTAGGCTATGGGGGGTGTGGGCTATGGGGGGGTGTGGGCTATGGGGGGGTGTAGGCTATGGGGGGGTGTAGGCTATGGGGGGTGTGGGCTATGGGGGGGGTGTAGGCTATGGGGGGGTGTAGGCTATGGGGGGTGTGGGCTATGGGGGGGTGTAGGCTATGGGGGGGTGTAGGCTATGGGGGGGTGCAGGCTATGGGGGGGGTGCAGGCTCTGGGGGGGTGTGGGCTATGGGGGGGTGTAGGCTATGGGGGGTGTGAGCTATGGGGGGGTGTAGGCTATGGGGGGGGTGTAGGCTATGGGGGGTGTGGGCTATGGGGGGGTGTAGGCTATGGGGGGTGTGGGCTATGGGGGGGTGTAGGCTATGGGGGGGTGTAGGCTATGGGGGGGTGTAGGCTATGGGGGGGGTGCAGGCTCTGGGGGGGTGTGGGCTATGGGGGGGTGTAGGCTATGGGGGGTGTGGGCTATGGGGGGGTGTAGGCTATGGGGGGGGTGTGCTATGGGGGGGTGTAGTCTATGGGGGGGGGTGCGGGCTATGGGGGGGTGCGGGCTATGGGGGGCTGCGGGCTATGGGGGGGGGGTGTGGGCTATGTGGGGGGTTCAGGCTGGGAGGGCTTCAGGCTATGGGGAGGGTGCAGGCTATGGGGGAGGGTTCAGGCTATGGGGGGGGGTTCAGGCTATGGGGGGGGGTTCAGGCTATGGGGGAGGGTTCAGGCTATGGGGGGGTGGGCTATGGGGGGGGTTCAGACTGGGAGGGCTTCAGGCTATGGGGAGGGTGCAGGCTATGGGGGAGGGTTCAGGCTATGGGGGAGGGTTCAGGCTATGGGGGGGGGTTCAGGCTATGGGGGAGGGTTCAGGCTATGGGGGGGGGTTCAGGCTATGGGGGGGGGATTCAGGCTATGGGGAGGTTCAGGCTATGGGAGGGGTGCAAGCTATGGGGGGGGCAGGCTATGGGGGGGAGGGTGCAGGCTATGGGGGGGGTGCGGGCTCTGGGGGGGAGGGTGCAGGCTATGGGGAGGGTGCGGGCTATGGGGGGGTTCAGGCTATGGGGGGGTGCGGGCTATGGGGGGGTTCAGGCTATGGGGGGGTTCAGGCTATGGTGGGGGGGGGGGTTTCAGGCTTTGGGGAGGGTGCAGTCGAGATTCACCAGGATGTTGCCTAGATTGCAATGTATTAGCTACAAGGAGAGGCAATGTTATAAAGCGTATATAATATGAAAGTCATAAATAGGGTAGATGGAGTCGTTCTCCAAGAATGGAAATATTACACACTAGAGGGCACAGGTTTATGACGAGAGGAGGAACGTTTCAAAGAGATGTGTGAGGCAAGTTTGTTGATGCAGAGAGTGGTGGATCCTGGAACACGCTGTCAGGGGTCGTGGCGGAAGTGGATAAGACAGTGGCATTTAAGGGGCATTTATACAGACACATGAACAGGTAGCCAATGGAGAGATATGGAGCATGTGCAGACTGATGGGTTTAGTTAGTTTGGCATCATGGTCAGTACATACATTGTGGGCCGAAGGGCCTGTTCTGTGTTGTACTTTTCTACGCACTGTGTAAAATGGGCAGATCAGTCTAGTTTGTGGTAAAATGCCATCTTCTTGTTGCTTTTGGTGCAATTGTCACACAATGGTAGTGTAAACAATAGCTGTGCTCCTACCTTGACACAAGCGCCCCAGAGTATTTCTTGTTCTGTAGGTCACATTGAAAAGAGATGCTATAATTAATTAATGTGGATGGTGGAGAAAATGTTCTCCAGATATACTGCTGACCCGCTGAGTTACTCCAACATTTAGTGTCTGTCTACAGTAACAGGTCTGCTGTCTGTGATATAGAACATGTGTACCTGTGAATGAATGAAGGATGAAGGTACACAAAAATGCTGGAGAAACTCAGCGGGTGCAGCAGCATCTATGGAGCGAAGGAAATAGGCGACGTTTCGGCCCGAAACGTCGCCTATTTCCTTCGCTCCATAGATGCTGCTGCACCCGCTGAGTTTCTCCAGCATTTTTGTGTACCTTCGATCTTCCAGCATCTGCAGTTCCTTCTTGAACACAATGAATGAAGGATGATGCTTTGAATTGAACAGAGAAATATTAGAAGAGTCTCAGTAAAAAGAAAATGGTGTGTGCGTGGCCGAGCTTCTGATTGTTAATTTGCTCTTTAATTTACTTCACAGAATGCTTTCGAGTCATATCTACGGAGAGTGTTATAACACTCACTCTGGACACTAACTTTACACGTTTCATATCAAGCTGTACCAAAACTCTTCCTGCTGTGATTTAGAAGTTTGTTATCGTAATGTGAACGAGGCTCATTTTAACTCAATATTTTTTTGGCTTTGAATATTTCTTTGACATTCTGCTCCTGAATGTCATGCAGAAAAGATAATGAATAACATTTAGACAATAGACAATAGGTGCAGCAGTAGGCCATTCGGCCCTTCCAGCCAGCACCACGAACTAACATTTTAACAAATTTAAAACTGAAGAAGGGTCTTGGCCCGAATCGTCACCTATCCATGTTCTCCACAGATGCTGCCTGACCTGCTGAGTTACTCCAGCACTCTGTGTCTTTGTAAATCAGCATTTGCAGTTCCTTCTTTCTACAAATGATGCTATTTTCAAGCAATGTATGTGGAGGTTATGCCGACTCATTTATGTATTCACATCAAAATTGTGGATTTTCCATTTTTTATTTCAGTTGATGTTCTGGTATGACGGTACAATCAGGGAATAATACAAAATATTGTAGATAAAGACAAATTGGGATGTAATAACTGTGTACTGTCTCAAGATGGCAGATGTGTTCAACTGGATGAGTGAAAATTTACCACTGCCCCCTTCCTATGCCTGAGAGGAACTCGGGAACTGAACAGAGAACCAGCAGCCTTTACAGTCTCATTGAACCATAGAGTGATACAGTGTGGGAACAGGCCCTTCGGCTCAACTTGCCCACACCGTCCAACATGTCCCACCTGCCCGAATCCCTTTAAACCTACCCTATCCATCTACCTGTCTAAATGTTTTTTAAACATTGTGATAGTCCCTGCCTCAACTATCTCCTCTGGCAGCTCGTGCCATACACCCACCACAATTTGTGTAAAAAAGTTACCCCTCGGTTGCTTTTAAATCTTTCCCCCTCACCTTAAATCTATGCCCTCTGGTCCTCGATTCCCTACTCTAGACATGAGACTCTGTGTCTGCTCGATCTATTCCTCTCATAATTTTACCTCTATAAGATCACCTCTCATCTTCCTGTGTGCCAAGGAATAGATCCCTAGCCTGCTCAACCTCTTCCTGTAGCAGAGCTTGTTTCTGTGCTCTTGTGCTGCAATGAATTGCACTCAACTTGATCGAAAACTTATCATCTAAATATTACTACAACTCTCATCTTGTTTCTATATTTGTTTCTATGTTTGTAGGTTGTACCTATATTTGCGCAAAAACGGTACACGATAGTGCTACAATTTTTTGCCCACCTTACTCACCATTGTCCTGTGATGTAAATGAAACAAGATTGATGGTATATTTTACAAGTTATTGCCATTTAAAACTTAAAACTACTTAAAACAGCGCCCCCACTTGCCGCCTGCGCAGTTCGGGGAGGGTTCCCGTGCACATCACAACCAGCCGCGCGTGCGCAGTTGGGACCTTTCCAGATTTTCTGATCGCCATCTTTTTTCTCGCCTTTACTTGCCTGGCCTCCCACCGGCGACACAATGACTCCACGGGTAAGTTTCCTTCTATTTTACAAACGCCTCCACGGTTCCTTTTAACTTAATTTCTGCCACCCAGGCCCTGGGCTGTTGTTGGAGCCGGTGCGGGATCTGGGGGCAAGGAGAGGCCGTGCCGGGACCCGGGATCTGGGGCTGGGGGGGGGGGCGGTGGCACTGCTGCTGTTCCAGGCCCACGGGGAGGGAGAGGAGCGGGACCCGGGGCAAGGACTAGGCCACAGCCTCGGTCTCTCCCTCCCACGGCTCCAGGCCGCTCGGCCCATAACCCCCCACAGCCCCCGCCACAAGTACAACTTAATCGTCGTTTTGCTGGAGAAAACGGGGCCGCCCGTACTTGCAGTTTGGTGGAATATTGTGTTGGCGGATGGGACCCAACGGGTCCACACCTGGTCTAGTTTATCAATAAAAATGAGACCATTGGGTAACGGAAGTCCTGTTTTAAACTTTTTAAGAAGTAGTTTTACAAAAATTGAAAAGAGCTGCTTTATTAAATGTTTAAGAAAGAACTGCAGATGCTGGAAAAATTGAAGGTAGACGAAAATCTGGAGAAACTCAGCGGGTGAGGCAGCATCTATGGAGCGAAGGAATGGATGACGTTTCGGGTTGAGACCCTTCTTCACGCCATAGATGCTGCCTCACTCGCTTTATTAAACGTTATCAGTGATCCCAAAGGGCACAGGTTATGGTAACTTTGGACAATGGGGATCCAGTGTGGGGGGCTGCTGGGGGTGGGGTGGGGGGGTGGGGAGGGGGGGGGGAGAGTACAAAGGAGGAGCCAGCGTACTTTGTAACTTTGTCAGTGCCGTAGGTGGCCGCTATTCGTATACATTGGGAATGGAAGCAAAGAATTTTACTGTGGCTTGTCCAATCCATTCCTTATGTCTGTGTGGTCAACTCAATCATTAAGTTGTGTAGGAATGAACTGCAGATGCTGGTTTACACCGAGGATAGACACTAACTGCTGGAGTAAATCTTTGAGTTCATTGTTTTTGGCTGGGTCAACAACAACCCAGTGACAGGTAAAAGACAGAGAAGCTTGTGTCATGATGTCAGGATGATAAGTTAGTGTTAGCTTCAGCAAGACGAGAGAGTTGGTTGTTGACCAAAAACAAGCTAGGGGATGAACATAACCCTGACCTCATCGACAGACGTGGTTGGTAGAGTTAAGTTCCTTGGCATTAATATCACCACATATCTAAGCTGGTCCAGTCACACAGGTGTAGTGATCAGGAAGGTGCCTGCTATCCAAAGTGTATTTAAGGATTCTCTCTGAACGTATTCTGACGGGATGCATCTTGGCCTAAGAGGGTGCACCAACATCTGTAGTTCCTGAGGAGATTAAGGAAATTCGGCATGTCTCTAGTGAATCTTACAAACTTCTATAGATGGACCATACTGTTGTGATGCACCACAGGTTGGTTTGGGAACAACTCTGCCCAAGACAGCATGGAATTGCAGACATTCTGAGCCCTCCCACTGCTGTGAGCTTTCAAAGTGTTTTGTACATTTTGTTCGGGCGGCAAGGTGACGCAGCAGTAGAGTTGCTGCCTCACAGCGCCAGAGACCCGGGTTCCATCCTGACTATGGGTGCAGTTTGTACAGAGTTTGTACGCTCTCCCTGAAACGGCGTGGGTTTTTTCCGGGTGCTGTGGTTTCCTCCCACACTCCAAAGATGTGCGGGTTTGTAGGTTAATCGATTTCTGTAAATTGTCCCTAGTGTGGACAGAACTAGTGTCTGTGATTGTTGGTTGGCGCAGACTCGGTGGGGCATATGGCCCGTTTCCACGTGGTAACTCTGTACCACATTGGTGTGGTATTCCTGTGTACTATGAGCCAGAGCATGGCTCAGTACCATCACTCTGGAGGTGGTGAGGCCAGTGAGGAAAATGGATAAGTTTCCAGCAATGTTAATGTCAGCAAATTACTTACCCTCTTAACTGATTGGTTGTGGTGATAAACCTTCTCACATTTTGCAAAGCACCTGCCCAGACAACAAACCCAGACAAAGGGATGCTTACCCACTCACACATCAAGTCAACAGTGACGTGGAGAAATACTGCTGATTGTTGTTCCACTCTTGCTGAAATGAACTGATCTGACGTGTGGATTTAAATTATTCATTTCTGCATTCTTGGTTAAAAGGGTTTTTTTTGTATTTGATGAATGAAGTGGCGTGACAGTGTTTGAGCCAAGGATATTACTGCAGTGCCTCTTGTTGGCTGAGCTGCAGCAATGAGTCCATCTCTGCATCGTCTAGATGCAGGAAAGGGGGTGAACTCTTCTGCTGATTGTTCTGTTTCTATTAGCCGTGAAATGTAAACTTTTGTCTCTTTCATCAAAGTCCCAAAGGTACCAACTCTTACCTGAGTGTACAACGATTGTCACTCCTGTTTCTAACAGTTGCATTCTATGTGAGGAAAGGCAGCGAGTGTTGAGAATGTTGTTCCATCTGGGTGTTGTCCAGTTGTGGGTGTATGCAGGAGTGATGGTGCAGCAGTGAGACTGGCTTCCAAACCGAGCTTGCTTGTCAGGCCAGCGATCAAACTTTCATGTAATAGAAAGGAAAATGGATAGGTGACGTTTCGGGTTGTGACACTCTGGGGTCCTGACCTGAAACGTCACCTACCCATTTTCTCCAGAGAGATACTGCCTGTCCTGCTGATTTACTCAGCATTTTGTGTCCTTCTCCAGAGAGATACTGCCTGACCCACTGAGTTACTCCAGCATTTTGTCTCTAATCAAATTTCCATCTTCCATTTAATTTGCTTTTTCAAAAAAGGCATGGTATGTGCACTTTTCATTTGCGTTCTTGCCACATTCAATCCAAGTTGTCTGTTTAATTTATTAACATTTGTAACATTGGCATGCGTTATAAATTGAATGAAAATATCAGAGTCTTTTACTTTATGTAAATAACAATGCATCCATTGAATTATATTTAGCATAGTTTCAAAGTTGCATGTGGAGGTAGCTCTTCTACACTGCCTCATGACCAACCTGCCAGAGGGAGTTTCTGTAGTATGGTTCAGACTTTTCTAGTTCAGTGATGTTTGAAAGGTAATTGTTAGCCAGAATGCACGAGTCCCCGTCACCACCTTGGATCTGCTTCCTTAACTTGAGAGGGCAAATGGGCCTTGATCTTTTAGACTTTAGAGATACAGCGCTGAGAGAAGGTGTCGCTGATAATATTTCCAGGTTTAGTTCCTGAAGAAACCGGCTGGGCCTTGACGGTTCCCATAGTGGACAATATATGTTGGTCGCAGCAGTTTATGGTTTCCTGTTAATGTTTCCCAACAGTATCTTTCTGGGCGTGCTGCCTCACGCAATCTGATCTCTATTGATATCCTATCAACTGGCTGCCTCTTTGAAAGATCTTTGAAAATGGGTAAAACAGTACAAAAATTAAAAGCAGAGCATGTTGAATAGGGCTCATCAACATTTAAAAGACAATTCATATTTTGTATGTCATATTTCACTTTTCTTAATGATTTTCTGACGTCAATTCACCAGATTGTCTTAAATGCTAGTTTGTTAGGGGAAATATTTTTGAAATCTTTGAATGCATTGTGTGGCAGTTCTTTGATCCATTTAAAGGTTTGTTGGTCTGTGCTAAATGAAGATCAATTACATGTCGAATACCTGCCAAATACAAATGGTGCGATAACACTTGTGACATTCCTCTAAAGCTTCAATCCTAGATGCTCCAGGTGCGGAGAGCAGGAGTTGGACAGGACTGATACATCTAAGCACCACGAAGAGTTGACCATGAGGCAGACACCACCGCTGTTCCCATTCCCCGTTGCTTACATTCTGTTCATCCTTCGGGCTGGATGGCTGAGTTTGGGGAGCTGGGGTTGAGCCATGTCCCTGTGAAACCAAGCACACAGCATTCCCTCATCTCCCTTTGAGAAAGCAGCCTTGCCCTTGTCCTCCACTTTATTCTCTTGGGACTGTGTACATGGATAGGATAATTGTAGAAGGATATGGGCCAAATGTTTGGGCCAAACAACTAAGATGGGCTTGGGGGCAATGGCTTGGACACGCTAGAGGCTGGAAACATGTTCCCGATGTTGGGGGAGTCCACAACCAGGGGCCACAGTTTAAGAATAAGGAGTAAGCCATTTAGAACGGAGACGAGGAAACGCTTTTTCTCACAGTGAGTGGTGAGTCTGCGGAATTCTCTGCCTCAGAGGGCGGTGGAGGAAGGTTCTCTGGATGCTTTCAAGAGAGAGCTAGATAGGGCTCTTAAATATAGGTGATATGGGGAGAAGGCAGGAACGGGGTACTGATTTGGGATGATCAACCATGATCACATTGAATGGCGGTGCTGGCTCGAAGGGCCAAATGGCCTATTCCTGCACCTATTGTCTAAATGCAGGCAGATGGGCGTGGTATAGATGGGATATGTTTGATGGTGTGGGCAAGTTGGGCTGAAGGGCCTGTTTCCACACTGTATGACATGATTTGACATTGGCCAGTAGAATGGTGGGGGGGGAGGGGGTGTTGTAGTCCACTGCGCTTCAGTCTTACTTGCAATCCTGCCCATCGGACATGTTTCCGGATACAATGGGGTCCTGATTGGAGCTTCCTGCCTTCTGACAGCAATACCTGTGATCCTCCGCGAGGTCAGGGATTCATCTGTAATCAGTGGTGTTGATGCCAGCGACCCTGCCCGCCCGTAACCCTGCCCGTCCCCAACGCTGCCCCCCCCGCGACCCTGCCCGCCCCCAACGCTGCCCGCCCGCGACCCTGCCCGCCCCCAACGCTGCCCGCCCGCGACCCTGCCCGCCCCCAACGCTGCCGGCCCGCGACCCTGCCCGCCCCCAACGCTGCCCGCCCCCAACGCTGCCCGCCCGCGACCCTGCCCGCCCGCGACCCTGCCCGCCCCCAACGCTGCCCGCCCCCAACGCTGCCCCCCCGCGACCCCTGCCCCCCCGCGACCCTGCCCGCCCGCGACCCTGCCCGCCCCCGACGCTGCCCGCCCGCGACCCTGCCCCCCGCGACCCTGCCCCCCGCGACCCTGCCCGCCCCCAACGCTGCCCGCCCCCAACGCTGCCCGCCCCCAACGCTGCCCGCCCCCAAAGCTGCCCGCCCGCGACCCTGCCCGCCCCCGACGCTGACCGCCCGTGACCCTGCCCGCCCCCAACGCTGCCCGCTCCCAACGCTGCCCGCCCCCAACGCTGCCCGCTCCCAACGCTGCCCCCCCTCGACCCTGCCCGCCCCCAACGCTGCCCGCCGCCAACACTGACCACCCGTGACCCTGCCCGCCGCCAACGCTGACCACCCGTGACCCAAGCCTCCAACGCTGACCACCCGTGACCCTGCCCGCCGCCAACGCTGACCACCCGTGACCCAAGCCTCCAACGCTGACCACCCGTGACCCTGCCCGCCGCCAACACTGACCACCCGTGACCCAAGCCTCCAACGCTGACCACCCGTGACCCTGCCCGCCGCCAACGCTGCCCGCCCGTGACCCTGCCCGCCTGCGACTATGCCCGCCCGTGACCCTGCCCGCCCCCAACGCTGACCTCCCGTGACCCTGCCCGCCCGCGACCATGCCCGCCCGTGACCCTGCCCGCCCCCAACGCTGACCTCCCGTGACCCTGCCTGCCCGTGACCCTGCCCGCCCGCGACTATGCCCGCCCGTGACCCTGCCCGCACCCAACGCTGACCTCCCGTGACCCTGCCCGCCCGTGACCCTGCCCGCCCGCGACTATGCCCGCCCGTGACCCTGCCCGCCCCCAACGCTGACCTCCCGTGACCCTGCCCGCCCGCGACTATGCCCGCCCGTGACCCTGACCTCCCGTGACCCTGCCCGCCCGCCATGGTCCATTATGGCAGGGAAGCTTCACCACCCACAACACAATGCCACAAATGTACAACTGATGCTCTAGGGTTTGTGTCGTGAGATGTAAAATACATTTTCCACCCTTTATTAGTTTTAGTTCAATTTAGAGATACAGCACGGAAACAGGTCCTTAGGCCCACCCAGTCCGTGCCATCTTGCAATCCCCGCACACTATCCTACATACTAGGGATAATTTACAATTTTACGAAGCCAATTAACCTACAAACCTGTACATCTTTGGAGTGTGGGAGGACCCACGCAGGTCAAGGGGAGAACGCACAAACTCCGTACAGACAGCACTCAGTGTCAGGATGGAACCCAGGTCTGTGGCGCTGTGAGGCAGCAACTTTACCGCTGCACCACCATGCATTGTAACCAACACCATGTGCTTGTATTGCAGCCGCTAGTCTGTAGGTCTGTACACCATGGGAGAGACAGAATACTTTTAAAATCTGCCCTTTTATTTCCCCATAAGAGCTTCCATTGCCTTAAATCAAGCTGGGCTGGAGAACATTGTAAACTGAAGGGGTGTTGGGAAAGAAGTTAGGACGAGGAGAATGATGGAGGATTTACTTTAAGGTACATTAATCTATCACACTCCAGCTTTGCAAAGTGGCATACTGGTTTAATGATGACATTTCTCTGGCATTTGGAAAGGTCAGTGACTGGAAAGCAGACCCTGGGGATAAATGCAGATATTGCTTGTTCTTGCTTTTAATCCCTCGAGTTATAATTCCCCATGATTTATTTGGAGGAAGAACAGATGACAGCAGATGCGATGCGTAGCTTGTGATGTGTTTCCCTGATACCTCAATGAATTGGTAATCGGACAGGTTCACAGTTCACTTTCCATTCCGTGCTGTTAGCTGAAATTTCCCGTCAGGTCAGCAGTGGTGCTCGACTCGGTGTCAATAATTTTAGATTAACGAGTGTGGAATTGCTTAAAACGTTTACTGCTGAATTTAAAACAGAAAATGCTAGAAATGCTAAACAGGTCGGGCAGCATCTGCGGAAAGAGAGACTGTCAATGTTTCAAGTCAGAGAGACTGGATCAATGAATTGGATGAGAATGTGCAAGGTATTATTAGTAATTAGTAATTTCCCCAAATTCGGGAACAATCTTCCTGCATCTAGCCTGTCCAACCCCTTAAGAATTGTGTAAGTTTCTATAAGATCCCCCCTCAATCTTCTGAATTCTAGCGAGTACAAGCCAAGTCTATCCAGTCTTTCTTCATATGATAGTCCTGACATCCCAGGAATCAGTCTGGTGAACCTTCTCTGTACTCCCTCTATGGCAAGAATGTCTTTCCTCAGATTTGGAGACCAAAATTGTACGCAATACTCCAGGTGTGGTCTCACCAAGACCCTGTACAACTGCAGTAGAACCTCCCTGCTCCTATACTCAAATCCTTTTGCTATGAATGCTAACATACCATTCGCTTTCTTCACTGCCTGCTGCACCTGCATGCCTACTTTCAATGACTGGTGTACCATGACACCCAGGTCTCGTTGCATCTCCCCTTTTCCTTATCGGCCACCATTTAGATAATAGTCTACTTTCCTGTTTTTGCCACCAAAGTGGATAACCTCACATTTATCCACATTATACTGCATCTGCCATGCATTTGCCCACTCACCCAGCCTATCCAAGTCACCTTGCAGCCTCCTAGCATCCTCCTCACAGCTAACACTGCCCCCCAGCTTCGTGTCATCCGCAAACTTGGAGATGTTCCATGATTATGACTCCATGACTTCCACCTTCCATGACTATGACTCGTCATCCTTTCACCGATGCTGCCTGACTTGCTGAATGTTTCCAACATCCTCTGTATGTATTTAAGATCATCAACGTCTGCAGCGTTTTTCAATTCATTTGGCTGCTGTTGAAGGCAAGAGTTGATTCCAGGTGTAAATGTAGCAAGGCCCTTGGCTTCAAAGAAGTAGCATCATACAGTTGGTTCAAACCATGTTAACAACATAAAATGCTTATGTAAGTTGAGTATCAAATGAATTGTAGGGAGAAAATAGCTCTCAGTAGTCAGAAATTGGTAGGTTGCTGTTGGTCTGTACTTCATATTTAAAATGTCATGAACTGTATACTAGCTAATGCCCCACCCATCCCACCAAACAGATGCTGTTTGCAATGTGATGGTTGTGATCTCACTAGGTCCCCATTCCATGCACTCCCGTTAAACCCACTGCAGCATTGGTTCCTACACTCCACACACGTGGGTTTTCTCCCAGATCTTCGGTTTCCTCCCACACTCCAAAGACGTGCAGGTTTGTAGATTAATTGGCTTGGGTTTGTATGCTTGGTATAAGTGTAAATTGTCCTTAGTGCATGTAGGCTTGTGTTCATGTGCAGGGATCGCTGGTCGGTGTGGACTTGATGGGCCGAAGGGCCTGTTTCCATGCTGTGTCTCTAAAACTAAAACCAAATTTTACACAATCCAAGTTTTCAGCAACTTTTCCAATTTGTTTGAGCTGTTAACAATCCAGAGGCTGCATCAATGCCACTGCTCATCGTTTTATTGGGCTAATTCAGATTACTTGTGCTTGCAATGGTAGAACCTTTGCCATCTGTTGTGAGGAGTATTAAGACTTCCAGTGGGATTTTCATATCTGTTTTGATTAACGGATGATGAATCAGTGTGTTCATTATAAAGATGAAGCTGCTGCACTTGGAGTTATCAGATATATTCCTGGATCCCTGAGGAGGAAGATGTCTTCCTATTCTAGACTGGCATCAACTTGCTGTAACTGACGTGGAATTGGTTGAGCAAATATTCCAAATTAAGATAGTTTATTAAAACTTGCATCAAAATCGTTTTATTTTCAGGCTTCTAGCATCCAATGGTACAATTGGGAGTGATATTTTGTTTCCATCTGGGCTCTAAAGGTACCTGTGTGAGAGAGCTAGGAGAAGCTGTTGCAGGGCATTTTCTTGCTACGATTAGGTGGGTAAGAGTTGAAGCAAGCAGGGATGTAAGCCTCATCTAGAGAAGAGACATATGTGACAATTTGAGGTAGCTCTTGAGGGCTAACGGAATCAAGGGACATGGGGAGAAAGCAGGAACGGGGTTCTAATTCTGGATGATCAGCCATGATCATATTGAATGGCGGTGCAGGCTCGAAGGGCCGAATGGCCTACTCCTGCACCTATTTTCTATATTTCTAAATCACCATAAACTGTTTCAGCACCTCTGAAACAGCGAGTGAGTCGTCAATGTTAGACACAAAATGCTGGAACAGGCAGCATCTCTGGAGAGAAGGAATGGGTGGCGTTTCGGGTGGAGACCCTATTTCAGACTGAAGAAGGGTCTCGACCCAAAACATCACCCGTTCCTTCCCTCCAGAGATGCTGCCTGGCCCGCTGAATAACTCCAGCATTTTGGTCCAAGAAGGGAGAGTGAATATACAAGAACTCGGTTTGAACTTTGGTTGATTTTATTTTCTTGTTAGATAGAGCCTGAGAGTCATACAGCACGGAAACAGGCCCTTCGGCCCAACTTGCCCATGTCCACCCAGGTGCCACATCCACACTAACCCCACCTTTCTGCGTTTTACCATATCCCTCAATCTTCTCTATCCATGTACTGTGAAAATGTTGTTACAGTCCCTGCCCCAACTACCTCCTCTGGCAACTCGTTCCATACACCCTCTGTGTGGTAAAAGTTGCCCCTCACATTCCTGTTAAATCTTTCCCTTCTTACCTTAAATCTATGTCCACTAGTTCTAGATTCCCCTACTCTGGGTAAATGACTCTGTGCATCTACCTTATCTATTCCCCTCTTGATCTTATACATTCAAGATTCAAGAGAGTTTATTGTCATGTGTCCCAGATAGGACAATGAAATTCTTGCTTTGCTTCAGCACAACAGAATATAGTAGGCATGAATACAGAACAGATCAGTGTGTCCATATACCATTGAATATATATATATATATATATATATATATATATATACACATAAATAAATAAACAGATAAAGTGCATTGGGCTATTAATGTTCAGAGTTTTGTTTGAGTTGAGTTTAATAGCCTGATGGCTGTGGGGAAGCAGCTATTCTTGACCCTGGATGTTGCAGATTTCAGGCTCCTGCACCTTCTAACTGAAGGTAGCGGGGAGATGAGTGTGTGGCCAGGATGGTGTGGGTCCTTCATGATGCTGCCAGCCTTTTTGAGGCAGCGACTGTGATAGATCCCTTCGATGGTTGGGAGGTCAGAACCGATGATGGACTGGGCATTGTTTACAACTTTTTGTAGTCTTTCCCGCTCCTGGGCGCTCGTTGCCGAACCAAGCCACGATGCAACCGGTCAGCATGCTCTACCGTTCACCTGTAGAAGTTCGAGAGAGTCTTCCTCGACAAACCGACTCTCCGTCTACATCTCTACAAGATTACCCCTTATCCTCTTACCCTACACAGAATAAAGAACCAAGATAGACACAAAATGCTGGAGTAACTCAGCGGGACAGGCAGCATCTCTGGAGAGAAGGAATGGGCGAAGTTTCGGGTTGAGACCCTTCTTCAGAATAAAGAAGTAATCTGCCCAATCTCTCCCTTTCACTCAGGCCCTCAAATGCTGGCAACAACCTCGTAAAAATATGTTATTTGGTCTTGATCTCAGCTTGTTCATCCCTGTTACTTTTTACAATCTTATCTTGTGGATAATCTTCAGTGTTATTCAACGTAGCACTCACACTGTCAGGTTAATTTGTGCCTAATAACACCATCAAGTGTAATAGCAACAGAGCATTATAAACATTCCCTGTTTTGGTGCCTGACCTCAGCACTGGTTAAAGCAAACTTGCCCATATATGTTAACACCTTTGAAGAATTTTATGGCTCATCATCAGAGAGCCATCATGCGTCTTCATTAATGTCTTGTATAACTACCTTGTTTTTCCTAATACGTCCTTCTGTGAACAAACTCGTTCATCTGCCTGGTCCTTTTTGTCCCCTTTATAAATACATTGGTGGAGTTGCAGACATTTTTGAAGTGTCGTCAACCAGCATTTATTTCTCGTATATCTTCAACAGGCTCACGTTAGAATAAAAAGGTGCACTGGAGAACATCTAGGAGAAAATTAAATAACCATTAGACAGATGAACCTGCCATTTATAGTCCTTTTATCCCTGCTGTTTTTACATTTCTTGCATTGTAAATGCTAAAGGGCCTGTCCAGCGACACACAGAGTGACGCCTGTTTGGTGATGAGTAGTCACCCAAAGAGTCGTACCTTTTTCTGGTCGCCGCTGAATTTTCAACATGTTGAACATTTTCGGCGACCTGCTGCGACTATGACAGGGCCGGCAAGTCGCCGAAACAATTGGGTACGTGGGACAGGCCCTTAATGATAGTGTAGTCAATTTTCCAACGTCTGCCTTGTAGCTGATCAATAATCACTCCCGCCGTAGCCTGAGTTACTTTCCAGCAATGCTCAGCAATGCAGTGAGAGAACCTCTCTCAACACATTGCAACTAACTTCTTTAATTTCCTGAACATCACATTTCCATTAGACATATCAGTAATAGATTTATCCACAGAAAGCAAGTTCATTTCCAGGAGGAGATTCAGTTCCGTTTATGTTCCCGTTATCATCTAATTAAATGATTTAATATAGTACGCTGCCATATCGTCCTATTCCACTCTCCCCCACTGTGGACATTAAACTTTGTCTGTGGAACTGATGTGCGGCAATGCTGAGAACTATATTCTGCACTCTGTATCTTCCCCGCTGCTCTACCTATTGTACTGGAGTTTGACTTGATTGTAGTATTACCTGATCTGATTGGGTAACATGCAAAACAAAACCTTTCACTGTACCTCGGTACACACACATGCTGGAGGCAGATACGAAAACTGGGTGGCACGGTGGCGCAGCGGTAGAGTTGCTGCCTCACAGCGCCAGAGACCCGGGTTCCATCCCGACTACGGGTGCTGTCTGCATGGAGTTAGTACGTTCTCCCCGTGACCTGTGGGGTTTCACCAGGTGCTCCGGTTTCCTCCCACACTCCAAAGGCATACAGGTTTGAAGGTTCATTGGCTTTGGTAAAATTGTAGATTATTGTGCGTACGTGTACAGGGATCACTGGTCGGTACAGACTCGGTGGGCCGAAGGGCCTAATTCCGCGCTGTATCTCTAAACTAAACTTAACTAAACGTGACAATAATAAACATAACATTGATGCACATCTAATGTTTACAAACTAAGTGAGAACGTTTGTTAAAACTTGAAATTCAAACAATTTGAAAGATAGTTCTTTCACTTGTTCACATTTTCTTCTTGCCCTACAATCCCATTTAAAAGCAGTGGGCCTGCATATCCCCCCCACTGTAAAATCTGATTTCAGTTCCATTTTCAGTGTTGCAAATCTTCAATGGACTGTGTTTGTTTGCATTATGGACGTTGGTTTAGCACGGTTATGGTTGAAGGAATCTCCGCTAGATACAGTGGTGCACTCCATGGGAAGTTAAACACTGACACCAATGCCACCTATTATTTTTTTCTCCAGAGATGTTGCCTGACTTGCTGAGTTACTCCAGCATTTGTGTCTATCTTCAGTATAAACCAGCATCTGGGAACAACAAAAAACATTGTAAATTGATACGGAAATAATTTTATTTGTAGCCCAACCATCTACAATGTGTTCACTGATAGATATACTGTTCCTTTGAATTCACATCCCATTCACTTTCATGTTCATTAACTAACGTAGAACTCCCATGACAAGTGACTGACAAAATCTCCTCTAGAATTAGCGTGATTTCTGTCATGTCCCGTGAAACCTTTTTGTCCCATTTTTACTTCCAATGCTAATTGCATTCTCTTTAAATTCTATATAATGCGTTTCCAGCATGTTTCCCTCTTTGCATTCTCATTCAAAGTTTTACACTTGGTATAGATCACATTAAATAAGCAATCAGATGTCGTACAAATAGATATTGATGGTATAAATGAGATGCCATTTATAATGACAACAGCATGCCTCCTTTTATTTACTGGGTGTACCAGTGATTAAAAGCAATCTAATGTGGGGAATTCTGTGAAATGTTTCCAATTAGTTATCTATCAATTGAAATAAAGATTTTTTAACTTAGTTGCAACGAGTGAGATTTTAGCAGAATCTATGAATAAATTTAGGATTGAATGTCACCTTGTGTCAATCTAATCATATATTAAATCAAATGGAATTTCTAATATTTGTCACTATTGTAGTCCAGTTACAGAGTATTACTGGTTTACATCATTGTATTATTGATTATTGAACCTTTATCTTTATGTTATTGTGTTTACGGGCCTGTTTAACTGCAGCAAGTAAAATAATCATTATTTGGTCGCTGGTACATATGACAATTAAACACACTTGACTTTTGACATTTCACACAGCGTTAACAGTTGTAGCCGGCTAATGCAATTTTAAATGCTTCTAGTGTTGGAATATGAGAGTTGCAACTCCATATTCTAGTCTGCACAACATTGGAACCAAGCAGGACAGGCAGCTTCAGACTGGAGAAGGGTCTCGACCCGAAACGTCACCCATTCCTTTTCTTCAGAGATGCTGCCTGTTCCGCTGAGTTACTCCAGCATTTTGTGTCCGTCTTCGGTTTAAACCAGCATCTGCAGTTCCTTCCTACTCAACATTGCAACCATATTGGTGTGGGATTCTAAATGCTACTTTGGAACTCTAAATCCAGTGCTGAAGGAAAAGAAAGTGTGGACAAATCAACAGCAGGAGGAGAATGCATTTGGCATTTCAGGCCTTGGAACTAACCCCTCTCAAAATGTACCCTCATAGGCTTCCCCTTCCCCAACCAAATAATCATTTAAATTAAAAAGTTATCTTTAAGTACTTCTAAAAATAAAATCAGCCAACTTAATTTTAAGGATATTTTTATTAACAGGGTTCAGAAGAGGTCTAGTTTGTAACTATCATTTGATGTATTATATTTATATATTTCCTGCTAATTTACATTTCCCAAGTGTCTTGCATTTAGATATGAGTGTGTGCGTCAGACGTGATGTGCCTTCTTTTCCATCTCTGTGTATAGATTTATACTCCGTAAACTCTAATTTTGTCCACATCTCACATTTATCTCACCTTCTTGTGGACTTAATTTCCCTCATTTCTTTGTCACTCTGCCTATATCACCTTCTCCAATCAAATATAATATTTGCTGCAGAATTTGACAACGCTTCTGTCTATTGGTTTCTATTTTCTGCTGTTCTTATTGATCCCTTTCCCCCATCATCCACTGTAATGCTGTAGGGGTTGAGGGGCCAATGGATTAGTGGCCAGATCTTATAGATGCTGCAACTGATCATCTCGAGCAGCAGTTGTGGACACAGAAACAGTCAACATTTTGGGTCAAACAGAATTAATATCACAATTACAGTTACATTTATTGCTGTTTTTCTTCCAGGTACGTTTCTGATCCAATAAAATGTAGTGTATGTAAAACGCTGTCTGTTTCTCCGTCCACATATGCTGCCTGGACTGCTCTGTGTTTCTAATATTTTCCATAGAGTTTATATTAACTCTTCAACGCAGCACAACAACAGAGGGTTGATTCTATTGATGCAATGAATGAATATATTTTTAGGCTTTAGAGATACAGCATGGAAACAGACCATTCGGCCCACCGAGTCCACGCCGACCAGCAATCACCCCATACACCTCTGCCTATCCTTAGCCCCACGTCCCCCTCCCTTTTCATCTGTGCTTGAATTGCCTCATATTGTGTTTTGAATTGAATTCTGTCTTTAATTTGTGTACTAGTCATGTCTCGACTATTTATTTCATTCCGCTTACATGTTTTTCCTCTACTTGCTAAATTTTTGTACGGTGTCCTTGAGACTCTTGAAAGGCACCCATAAATAAAAAATGTTATTATTATTATTATACACCAACACTATACTACACATACTAGGGACAATTTACAATTTAACCAAAGCCATTTAACCTACAAACCTGTACGTTCTTTGGGTGTGGGAGTAAACTGGATCACCGGGAGAAAACCTATGCGATCATGGGGAAAACGTATACACTCTGTACAGGCGGCACCCCTAGTCAGGTTCAAAGCCGGGTCTCTGGCGCAACTCTACTGCCGCACCACCGTGTGCTGATGTTCCCAATAGTCTCTGCATTCTGGAACAAGACCTTGGCTAATTATAGTTGATGAATCTTTATCCTGTCTCTGCATTAGCATCCTCGCTATGAATTCATCCGTATAATAACTTGTACATGTCTTGCTACCATTGATTTAGATCAGTAATATTCCATGTCTGGCAGCTACCAACTTGCTGCTGTTGCAATCTATTAAAGAGGTGTTTTCAATTTGTATGAAAAGGGGAAATCAGTAGAAAAAGAAGGTGCAAATATGGAACTGCAGAATTTAGTATGCTAGTTATCTTTCCACACAACATCACAGGTGGAAGCTGTGCATTGGTGATCAGGTGCAGGGCTGTGTCTCTTCTGTGATTTAAAGTGGTAGACAAGAAGCATACATGCAGCTCCATCGAGCCATCGCAGTGTGAATAGTAAGCACACAACAAAAGCTTTCCACTGTACATCGGTTCACGTGAATGGCCGCATACGCAATGAATGCTTACAGTGAGGTTCCAGCGCTTTTTCTTTGCCAAAATGGTTTGTCAGCAATGCCAGCAATACTCTGCAAAGGCCACATAACAAGCTCGTGTCAGGCAGGTTGTTTGAGATCATTTGTTTGATTGATGTGCAATCTAGGGCCACAGGTGCTGCAGGCAATCAAGTTTCTGACCTGTCATCCCTCACCTTAACCCACAAGGCATGCTTCTGGCTGCTCACAGGCTATGGCAATCTGCACATCGCAGTTATGAAGAAAGGTCCCAACCCGAAATGTTGCCTGTCCATGTCCTCCAGAGATGCTGCCTGTCGCAAAATGTCACCTATCCATGTCCTCCAGAGATGCTGCCTGACCCGCTAAGTTACTCCAGCACTCTGTGTCTTTCTTTGGTATAAACTAGCATCTGCAGTTCCTTGTTAGTGCATGTCACTGTTATCATGTTATGCTTTTGCTCTCTGCTATGTAGCTGTTAGATGGGTGAGCTGGTCCAGACTACTCATTGACGTTTATGGTGGGTTAATCTGTGATGGTTTGACGTATCCTTCTCAGAGGCTGTCTATAGGGCAGAACCATCCGATTAGATATCTTTTGTGCATCGTATCCTGAAATGGAATATTGTTCTTCCATTGTTGACCCCAGAGCCCAACTTTGGCATCATACCTGCTTTAATGATGGGTTGATCCTAATGCTTAGTTTCATTAGAATCATCTACAGAAGGAATCATTTTACATTGCTGGCATTTTATTAAAATAGGAACTGTTGTTCCAGTTCGTCTACTTTTTTTACCTCTCAGATGTACAAATAAAAACCTCTTTGACGTAGCGCTCGGTGAGAATTTGCTGCAGTAAAAATCCCAAAGGATTTGGCAGAGAGTTGAGTTTAGTCTATTGTCACGTGTACTGAGGTACAGTGAAAAGCTTTTGTTGCATACTATCCAGTCAACGGAAAGTCAATATATGATTACAAACGATTGAAAGCTGGTAACTGAAGAGAAAGAGTGACATGTATGTGATGGAACGGTGACCTACCTGTATGACCGTGCTAGTTGATGCAAATACTAGGCTGTGCGCCGAGGAGCTTTTTCGTTCAGGTTCGTGACCCAACTCACAGAACTACCTGAATTTTTAACATATTGTGTAAAAATATTATACAAATCATGCCCGAAACTCGTCAAGAACAAAACCTGCACATTTTGTTTAAATATGAGAAAAAGCTAACATTTTCCGAGTAGTAATTGTCCAATCAATGCAAGTTTGACATTGAGGTCGGACGCAAATTGACCAATCGCGCGCTTTGTTTATGGTCGCTAGGCAGCGAGGACCCGGGGATCATGGCTGCCTCCTCATTACATCAAAACAATAGCAAGGTTTCCAAGGATAAAGGGAATGCTAACCTTGCTGATAGTTTTGTTTTTCAATTGATTTATCTTTATAAAGTTATGATGTGAGCTGTTAAATAAAAATGATAAATAACAAATGCACAGCTAGGGTTAGGATCAGGGTCTGACGGTCAGTCGGGCTTGTCGGTAGGCCGATAGATGCTGTGGCAGATCGGTGGGGCTGTCGGTAGGCCGGTGGATAGTGAGAGTGGTCGGGTGGCCGGTGAGTGCTGCGAGGGGTCGGTCGCGCTGTCGGTAGGCCGGTGTTGCAGTGAGCGAGCGGGCGGACTGACGGAGCCGGCGCTATGGGGATGCTGAAGGCGGCCTGGGCGACGTGCACGGCAGTGCTGCTCCCCACCGTCATCACCACGGCGATCCAGAAGGGCATGCTGGCCGAGGTGGACTTGCTGAGCGGCCACACGTACGGAGCCTGCAGCCGGTCCCAAAGCGGCTCCAGTTCCAGCCGTGGGCAGCTCTGAAAGGGGGGCGAGTTAGGGTTAGGCATTTTCCTCTCAGTGGAAGATGTCTTAGCCTTCCCCCAGCCTGGCACTGCCCCAGTCCAATTATGGTCGTGACCCCCACTCTGCACACTGGCAGTCAGTGGGGTTCAGTAAACGGGGGAACCCAGAAGAACTGCCCTCACCCATTAATTCATTAATTAGGCTGGTTCAGGAGCCGGACTTCTGCAGAAAACTCATTCAAAAAGACACACACACATATTGACAAGACTTTTGGCACTGACGAGTTATGACTTCCTTCTCAATTATATTTTATCAAAATCTGTGCAAAATTTAATGTAGTTCTGAGACATGGGTCACGAAAGTTGATTTCTACACACATTTTGATGCTCAGCCCACAGCCTATACTTGAAAACTGAAATTAGAAATGAGAAGGGCAACAACCTGAGAACAAATAATCAATGCTAGATCCCAGCTTCTGTAGTTCCTTGTGTCTACACAGGATCCCAGTTTTGTAGTTCCTTGTGTCTACACAGGATCCCAGTTCTGTAGTTCCTTGTGTCTACACAGGATCCCAGCTTCTGTAGTTCCTTGTGTCTATACAGGATCCCAGCTTCTGTAGTTACTTGAGGCAACAAATAATCTACATTGAAACAAACATTGTAATGCTGGAATAGTAGTTGAAAGTTTGTACAAGATGTAAAAATAAAACTAAAATGGGAAAGAAATAAGGAAATACATTGCATAAGAGATCATGACACTAGTACAAGGCCACAATGAATCTTTCTGCTTGAATGGGTAAAGAATGAAAAGATGACTATTTATTACAACGGTGTCTTTACGGATTTGAAGCAAGGGCCACTTTGAACTCAATTCTTCACTGAAGACATCGCAGCTATCTGTCTGTGGAGACCTACTGAGCCGACTGTCCCACAGAGAGTGAATGATGTGCCAAATGCCAATTGGTGTTTGTCCGTCCAGTGACTTTAGCAGAGCTGGGGAAATCTTTGAGGGAGAGATCAAACAGATACATGAGCTAGATAGGGCTCTTAAAGATAGCGGAGTCAAGGGATATGGGGAGAAGGCAGGAATGATTGTAGATGATCAGCCATGATCACAGTAAATGGCGGTGCTGGCTCGAAGGGCCGAATGGCCTACTCCTGCACCTATTGTGAAGGGCCGAATGACCTACTCCTGCACCTATTGCCTTGTCTAAATGACATGGAGCCACGTTGCCAGTTCATTCTGGTCCCCGAGTCTAACTTCTGTAACTTCCTATCCACAGCCTTGGAAAAACTTTCACTAAAAGGACTGGGTAGTTAGAAAGATGGTTCACTGCTTCTGGGGAGTTTTAATTTAGAGATACGGCGTGGAAACGGGCCCTTCGGCCCACCGAATCCACGCCAACCAGTGTTCCCCGCACATTAACACATGCCTACACACACTAGGGACAATTTACACTTATAACAAGTATACAAACCCAAGCCAATTAGCCTACAAGCCTGTACGTCTTTGTAGTGTGTGATGAAACCAAAGATCTCGGAGGAAACCCACGGGGAGAAGGTACAAACTCCGTACAGACAGCACCCGTAGTCAGGATGGAACCCGGGTCTCTGGCGCTGCAAGCACTGTAAGGCAGCAACTCTACTGCTGCCGCCATGTCGCGCCTAGTTCAAGTGAGTTTATTGTCATGTGTCCCTGTATAGGACAATGAAATTCTTGCTTTGCTTAAGCACACAGAAAATAGTAGGCATTTACTACAAAACAGATAAATGTGTCCATATAGGCAAGGCAAGGCATGGCAAGGCAAGGCAACTTTATTTATATAGCACATTTCATACACGAGGCAGACTCAAAGTGCTTCACATAAAAACATGTCATACAATAAAATGAAATAATAAAATGAAATAAAATAGAACTAAAAGAAAAGAAAAGCAAAGTTAAAAATGCATTATAAAAAGTGCAGAAGTTAAAAGTGCAATGTAGTTAAGATTTAGCTGAAAGCTAAAGTAAACATAAAAGTTTTCAGTCTTGTTTTAAAAGTGGTCAAAGTTGAGGCAAGTCTTAAATCTTCAGGAAGTTTATTCCAGCTATTTGTTGCATAATAACTAAATCCTGCTTTCCCATGTTTTGTATTTACTCTGGGAATCACTAACAGATTGGTTTCAGAAGATCTTAGCGGTCTAGAAGGCTTATATAGTGGAAGCATGTCAGTGATATACTTTGGTCCTAAACCATGGAGTGATTTATAGGTGAGCAGCAGGATTTTGAAATCAATTCTCTGACAAACAGGGAGCCAATGTAAGGATTTAAGAATTGGTGTAATGTGTTCAAATTTTTTGGTCTTTGTTAGAACTCTAGCAACAGCGTTCTGAACAAGCTGTAGCTGCCGGACAGTTTTTTTCGGAAGACCTGCAAGGAGACCGTTACAATAATCTAGCCTGCTAGTAATAAAGGCACGTACAAGTTTTTCTAAGTCTTGAGCTGACATGAGTCCTCTTAATCTTGCTACGTTTTTGAGGTGATAGTAGGCCGATTTTGTTACTGATTTGATGTGACTGTCGAAATTTAAATCTGAACCCATAATAACCCCAAGATTTCTGGCTTTGTTTGAAGTTTTCAGGGACAGAGAGTGTAGGTGTTGGGTTACTTTAAGCCTTTCTTTTTTAGCACCAAAAACAATTATCTCCGTTTTGTCCTTATTTAGTTGGAGAAAATTTTGGCGCACCCAGTCTTTGATTTGCTCAATGTACTGGCACAGCAGATCTATGGGGCGATAGTCATTTGGTGATAGCGCTACATAGATTTGAGTGTCATCGGCATAGCAGTGGTGGTCAATATTATTATTTCGCATGATTTGCCCTAGTGGGAGCATGTAGATGTTGAATAAAGAGGGCCCTAAGATCGAACCTTGCGGGTTGGTATCATATACCATGATATAAATATATACACACATGAATAAATAAACTGGTAAAGTGCAAATAACAGAAAGTGGTTATTAATAATCAGAGTTTTGTCCGAGCCAGGTTTAATAGCCTGATGGCTGTGGGGAAGTAGCTATTCCTGAACCTGGTTGTAGCAGTCTTCAGGCTCCTGTACCTTCTACCTGAAGGTAGCAGGGAGATGAGTGTGTGGCCAGGATGGTGTGGGTCTTTGATGATACTGCCAGCTTTTTGAGGCAGCGACTGCGATAAATCCCCTCGATGGAAGGAAGGTCAGAGCCGATGATGGACTGGGCAGTGTTTACTACTTTTTGTAGTCTTTTCCTCTCCAGGGCGCTCAAATTGCCGAACCAAGCCACGATGCAACCGGTCAGCATGCTCTCGACTGTGCACCTGTAGAAGTTAGAGAGAGTCTTCCTTGACAATCCGACTCTCCGTAATCTTCTCAGGAAGTAGAGGCGCTGATGAGCTTTTTTGATAATTGCGTTAGTGTTCTCAGACCAGGAAAGATCTTCAGAGATGTGCACGCCCAGGAATTTGAAGTTCTTGACCCTTTCAACCATCGACCCGTTGATATAAATGGGGCTGTGGGCCCCCCTCCTACTCCTTCCAAAGTCCACAATCAGTTCCTTGGTTTTGCTGGTGTTGAGGGCCAGGTTATTGCGCTGGCACCATATGGACAGTTGCTCGATCTCTCTTCTGTATTCTGACTCATCCCCATCAGTGATACGCCCCACAATAGTGGTGTCGTCAGCAAACTTGATGATGGAGTTCGCACTGTGGTTCGCTACGCAGTCATGGGTATAGAGTGAGTACAGCAGGGAGCTGAGCACGCAGCCTTGAGGTGCTCCCGTGCTGATTGTTATCGAGGCTGACACATTTCCACCAATACGAACAGACTGTGGTCTGTGGATGAGGAAGTCGAGGATCCAGTTGCAGAGGGATGCGCAGAGACCCAGTTCTGCGAGTTTGGTAACCAGTTTGGAGGGGATGATTGTGTTAAATGCCGAGCTGTATTCAATGAATAACAATCTGACATATGAGTTTTTGTTGTCCAAGTGGTCCAGTGCGGAGTGGAGGGCCAGCGAGATCGCATCCACTGTTGATCTGTTGTGGCGGTACGCGAACTGCAGTGGGTCCAGGTTTTTGTCGAGGTAGGAGTTGATTTGCTCCATGATCAACCTCTCAAAGCACTTCATCACCACCGGCGTTAGTGCCACTGGTCGATAGTCATTGAGGCACGTCACCTTACTCTTCTTGGGCACCGGTATAATTGATGCCCTTTTAAAGCAGGTGGGGACCTCAGACCTCAGAAGTGAGAGGTTGAAAATGTCCGTAAAAACTCCCGTCAGTTGGTCCGCACAGCTTTTTAGAACACGACCGGGTATACCATCAGGACCAGGTGCTTTTCGAGGGTTCACCCCTCTGAAGGATTTCCTGACATCGGCCTCTGTGACTGAGACTGAAATGCCATCACAGCGAATGGGGGATCGGGAAGGCACATCAGTATTCTCCCTGTCAAAGCGTGCGTAAAACGCATTGAGCTCGTCAGGGAGTGATGTTACACCGACATCCTAGTGAGGAGACGGCTAGAAACGCTGGCGTGAGCAGCAAGATGCACGCCTCATTACAAGAAGCATTCAGTAATCAACGAGCACTGTTGCTTTTTGCCGTGTTCAATAGTGCAAGAGGAATTTAATTTTTGATGTGGAAAATGCTCTGCGTCCTTGTGGGTTTTACTTGCCTTATTTGAAAGGCTCGGCAGACAGAGATGCAAGCACGAGCATTTTGTTTCACCCATCTCTCCCTCGAGAAGTTCAACAGCGAACAAAAACTACCACCCCAGCCAGGGAGTTGGATATTCCTGTGAATCTAAACGGCACGTCAATAATTGTCTTGTAAATGTAGACATGAACAAATACCGTCCAAACAAAGTCAGTGATGTATAACTGATGACCATGAACTGGAAGGAATTGCAATCTCTGCACATCTTTGACCACTTTTTCATCAATTCCAGGCATCCAACTCGTCTAAATTAAAATAATAGATACATGGCTTAAAGCACTCCTGGCTGTCAGTCATTTTATTACACAGAATGCAGGTGAGAAATGGAGTCTTGCCTTCCATCAGTAAATGTCACGCCAGTGTTCAGTCTGTCTGCTGGAAAGTCACCCATCTATGGTGTTATAGAGTGATACAGTGTGGAAACAGGCCCTTCAGCCCAACATGCCCACACCGCCCAACTTGCCACAGCTACACTAGTCATAGAGTGATAGAGCATGGAAACAGGCCCTTCAGCCCAACTTGCCCACACCGCCCAACTTGCCCCAGCTACACTAGTCATAGAGTGTTACAGCATGGAAACAGGCCCTACAGAAGCTATGTCCTCTGGTCCTCGATTCCCCAACTCTGGGCAAGTGACTCTGTGCATCTACCCTATCTATTCCTGCCATGATGTTATACACTAAACATCGATGCAGGTTTAATGAGTTGGAGGTTTAGCAGTTCTTAGGACAAAACTGCTTATCTTGCAGCAAACAAAATTTGCTGTTAACAGGAGAAGTCTATTTACAGAATTTTTATAAAATGCTTCTGCAGTCAATAGAAGTCATGACAAAACAGCAGCAACCTCCTCCAATAAAAGCAGCACGGTTTCTCTCACAAAAGGTAACGTACTTGTATGTAGGAGTGAGTGCCAGTGACTTACAGCAGTGCTGTGTCCAAATGTGATTTATCAGGGACATTATCCAATCAGCCCCATTCCAGTTGCAAGGCATGTTTGTTATTTAGATGACCTATGCATTATCCAATTCAACCATTTTCTCTTTCATTTTTGGTCCACCATTGTGATTCTTTTATGTTAAGGTTGTCATATTAATGAACTAAAGGCGCTGGTAAGTAATAACCCTGATTGGTGAGTTTGCAGATGATGTCGATAGATACATACGATATTGTCATACGTACCATGAAGGTACAGTACACAAAAGAATCACCACAAGGTGCAAAATTACAAAGTACCCTAAATATTGTTGCTCCCTTCCTCGTTCCCACCACCACTCACCCAGTTTTGATTGTGATGCTTAGTTTAATGAGGATAGGGATGTAATGACAGTGACACATTGTCTGGGGCTAGCCGGTACCCAGGAATGGTTTAGGCTGCAGCACAGACACTCTATTTAAAGTCTTTCGTCATCTGGGGAAAAGGTTGCAATTCCACTGTCCCCGTTTGTTCACTTTTGTTTGTTAACGTAAGGATGAAAGGTGGAATCCGTAATAGTTCAAAATTAATATTGCAAAGCTGGAGGCCATTCAGCCGCTGTCTATGCCAGCTGCTGGCATTTTATTATTTATTATTGTCGAACCATGAAAAGCTTTTTTGTTCTGTACCATCCAGCCAGTGAAAAGACTATAGATTATTACAATCATGCTGTCCACAATGTACAGAAACACGATAAAGGGAATAATGTCCAGTAAAGTCCTATTAAAGACACAAAAAGCTGGAGTAACTCAACGCATCAGACAGCATCTCTGGAGAAAAGGAATGGGTGACGTCACCTATTCCTTCTCTCCAGAGATGCTATCTTCGGCGTCTATGCTGGTTTAAACCAGCATCTGCTGTTCCTTCCCACACAAAGTCCATTTAAAGATAGTCCGAGGGTCTCCAATGAGGTAGATGGAAGGTTGGGACTGCTGTGATGTTGGTGATAGGATGGTTAGTAACAAGCTGTCAGTCCTTATTTTACCGGTAGCTCAGCACCTTATTCCCTCACATACCTTACCCGTAATTCTTTGACCCCCTGCTCTACAAGGACGGTTCCCGGAATCCTATTGCCAACGTGTCTGTTGGAAGAAACCAGCATCCTTGAAGCATGCCGTAAACCTGGTGACCCTTGTGGAACCACCATTCTTGCACTCTTGTACTTCATTATAATAGTGCTGATGTACGGGAGGATTTTTACTAAATACTTTGTATGAAAGTAATTACACTATGCCTTGGTACAGGCGACAATAAAGTACCATTGAACCATTCCTGGTGGAAGGAGATACAAGAGATGGCAGATGCTGGAATCTTGACCAAAACATACCAGCCTGAAGAATGGATGTGGACAGGATATTTCCACTAGTGGGAGAGTCTAGGACTAGAGGTCACAGCCACAGGTCTCTCTTGCATCCCTATCACCCACCCACCCTTCCTCCCTCCCACCCTCACTCCGCCCCACCAAAACACCCTCCCTCCCTCTCTCCCTATCTCACACCCTCCCTCCCTCTCTCCCTCCCACCCTCTCTCCCACCCACCCTCCCTCTCTCCCTCCCACCCTCTCTCCCACCCACCCTCTCTCCCTCCCACCCTCCCTCCCACCCACCCTCCCTCTCTCCCACCCACCCTCCCTCCCTCCCTCTCTCCCTCCCACCCTCTCTCCCACCCACCCTCCCTCTCTCCCACCCACCCACCCTCCCTCTCTCCCTCCCTCCCTCTCTCCCACCCACCCTCCCTCCCTCCCTCTCTCCCTCCCACCCTCTCTCCCACCCACCCTCCCTCTCTCCCACCCACCCACCCTCCCTCTCTCCCTCCCACCCTCTCTCCCACCCACCCTCCCTCTCTCCCACCCACCCTCTCATCCACCCACCCTCCCTCCCTCCCTCTCTCCCTCCCACCCTCTCTCCCACCCACCCTCCCTCTCTCCCACCCACCCACCCTTCCTCCCTCCCACCCTCACTCCGCCCCACCAAACACCCTCTCTCCCACCCACCCTCTCTCCCACCCACCCACCCTCTCTCCCACCCAACCTCCCTCTCTCCCTCCCACCCTCACTCCGCCCCACCAAACACCCTCTCTCCCACCCACCCTCCCTCTCTCCCACCCACCCTCCCTCTCTCCCTCCCACCCACCCTCTCTCCGCCCCGCCCTTGCCTCCCTTTTCACTTTACAGATTTGTTTAATTCTTCAGTTCTCTTTCATTTCTGGCCCACAGTTGGTCCAACACAGAGTCAGTGCCTGTCAGTTGCTGCTTTCATCTATTTCTGCGCATGCCTTTATTTGCTAGAATGGAATAAAAGACACTCTGCTCTGTTTTCACTAACAGTGGCAAATCCCAACTATATTTCTTTTTTAATTGTCCTAAAAATCCTGTTTTATTTCTCATGTGATTTATGACACACTGAACATTTCTTCCTTCACATTTGTTGCTCGATCTCTTGTGGGCTTACAAATTAAGTAGAATTATTGCTTAAATTAATAAGGTAATAAAGCATTGAATGCGATTAATTTGTAATAGATTGAGGTATGTTTCAAGTTTATGCAATTTTGGATGCCAAGTCTGGGTGGCGCAGCGGTAGAGTTGCTGCCTCACGGCGCCAGAGACCCAGGTTCCATCCTGACTACGGGTGCTGTTTGTACGGAGTTTGCACGTTCTCCCCATGACCTGCGTGGGTTTCTCCTTCCACACTCCAAAGACATGCAGGTTGTGAGTTAATTGACTTTGGTCAAATATTGTAAATTGCCCCTAGTGTGTAGGAACATGCAGGTGATCGGTGGTCTGTGGTCGGCGTGGATTCGGTTGGCTGAAGCACCTGTTTCCAAGCTGTATCTCTGGTCACCTTTTCAAGTGGGGGAAAAGGAGAGACACTGATGCCCAGATATGTAAGAAATTGTCCGAGGTGAAACATGCCGCCCAGTGCTGCTATTTCCTACGTTCCTACGTTATCACAAGAAATAAATCAACACACCACCGACAGACATCTGGTCCATGCCTGTGACACTGCACCTGCGTCATTGATATTCTGGAGGGGGTGAAGGAAGGAATGTCGAGCCGTTTGAGAGTG